>NW_007578141.1:273541-299694 GCF_000690725.1 Stegastes partitus | reverse complement strand
GACTCCAGAAATCTGTGCAACACCGACGTCCTTCATGCTGGTGAGGATCGAGTCGGAAATAATTAGAAAATATTGAAGAATAAGTTCGACTTAGAAGCGATGCAGTGACTTTAAGGTGACGCAAAACTGAATCATTTAACATTTAAGTGGTATTTTTCAGACAGTAAGACAACACACCCCACACTTGTACTTAAAATACTTATTGTAAGATGATGCAGACGGATAATTTAAGCAGAATAATGTTCTGGTGGTGGTTGGTGGCAACGCAGTAAACTCCTACAAAGTGCTTCTTGAAACCTTCCTTCGCTGTGCACACATTCACAAACAATCATTCTCGTCGTTCAAAGTTGTCGGTCGCACATCAAGCAGGAGCGAAAACGTTTTCTGGTCTCGCTTGGCGGCGCTTTAGGGAAACGAGCCTTCATCGCAGACAGACAGCTGCTGTTTTGCCTGAATTGTTGCCTGACTGTAGAGGAAGAAAAAAAAAGCCACAGAATGACACGAGTCGTCCGCGGTTTGTGAGAAAAGCCGTGTTTAATTTGCAATCCGTAAAACTTGCAGTACATTAAGCAGACGTTACAGACAGTCCGACGCTTCTGTGTGTTGTGTCCAATTCCAACCCGCTCACCAAATCTGACCTCGTACACCCCAAACATACAGTTTTAATCTTAAATTACATAATTACACATCCGGTACAAAATGTAGACCTTTAAAAAAGTTAATAAAATATAATCTAGACATTTTTTCTCTCCCCCCCAAATAATGTCTCAGACACATCCTTCATATACTTAATTTTGGTAACAAGTGGTTGTTAGACGGTGACGTTAAGGGACAGGAGAGGTGAAGACAGACACGGTGAAGGCAACCAGTCAGGACCAAGGATTTACAACCAAAGAGCCGAAATAGTTCGTTCAAAAGGGAAGATTAAAGATAGAAATCTGATTTATGCTGATGCTCCTCTTGGAGTTTGGCTCCAGCAGATGGTGAAACAAATGTACGTTGCACACAGAACGTATTCAGAGTCCATTTTCTTCTCCTCATCAGTCGACACTCAACTCCCCATAACGACAAATTAGTTTAGCAAATTTAAAAAGGAAAAACATCACATAAGTGCTCAGACCCTTTGCCGTGACATTTGCTAGCTTTGTGGTAAAATTTAATTAATCTAGAGCTGTGCAGGGTTTATTTGTGTGCAAAGAGGAATTTTTGGTGCTCCCCACAGACGTTTTAGGCGCCTTCAAAGAAAATCCCCAACACCAAAACAAAGATCAAATAAAATATCTGCTCTGTAAATTCCTGTTTCATTTTTTCTCGCGTAACAGACATTTTTGTTAATCAGATTGTCACAGACTCACTTCCTCTCCTATGCAGATCGATCATACTTACTGTCGAGCTTCGTTAACGCCCCCATCCTGCTGCCTATAGAAGATCTCACAGCTGACAATACATGTGAAGCTGAAGGTGAAGGAACTGCCTACAGGACTGTGTGGAGGCACAAATCTGGGGAAGGCTACGAAAACATTCCTGCTGCATCGACAGTTTGCCAAGAGGACATTGATTTGTGTGGTTCTGAAATGGAAGAAGTTTCGAACACCTTCCTGAACCAGAAGGGCCTCGGTGAGAGGGGTGAACCCGATCACCGCTTCCTTGAGCTCCAAACATTCTTGGTGGAGACGGAAGAAGCTTTCAGGAGGACAAACCATCACTGCAGCACTTCACACTTGAAAACTGTCAAAAAATAATAAAAATAAAAAAGCACCAGAGACTTTGAGGCTGTGAAAAATAAGATTCTCTGGTTGGATTAAATCAAGACTCAACTGTCGAGAGGAAACCGGGCGTTACTTATCGCCTGCCCAGCACCATCTCAATGGTGAAGCACGGTGGTGGCATCATCATGTGGGAGACTAGTCAGGGATGAGACAAAGCTGAACAGGACAAAGGGATAAATGAAAGCCTGCTCCTGAAATGAAATCTTGATTGAAAACTGTTGAGAATTTTTTTTTAAAAAAGCACCAGAGACTTTGAGGCTGTGGTCGGATTAAATCAAGACTCAGAAAAGTCATGGCAAGAGGAAACCAGGCGTTGCTTATCTCCTGCCCAGCACCATCTCAATGGTGAAGCACGGTGGTGGCATCATCATGCAGACAGGGAGACTAGTCAGGGTTGAGAGAAGGCCTGCTCCTGAGCAAGGCTAGTGTCGCATCCAAGAAGATCACTGGGTTCCTTGTAGAGTTACGAGGTAAATGGTCTGAGTACTTGATGTCGATTCGATTTTTTCCCCTTTATAATAAATTAAATAATGTTGAAATTCCGTTCTTGCTTTGTCGTTATGAGGTCTTACCGTAGACTGATGGGGGAACAAAATGTGAACAAACCAAAGGGTCTGAACGCTCTGTACATTAAAAATGCTAATTCATTACAGATTATGTGATGAAGCATTAGTATTCATCACGTCCCTATGGCTGCAGTAAAAAAGAATAATTGTGCACACGCTGTGAATCCCGCTTTTCAATCCCAAATGAGAAAGCTGCTTCACATGGAGCTTTTGTATCCTGATAATGTCGGTGTTTTATCAGTAAGACTTCCATCTGGAGCGGCTCATACGAGAGAAAATGTTGTTAGTGAGGAAGCCATCATCACCGCTTTACGTTTGAGAAACTTAAAAAGCGAACAAAGCCGAGTCCCTTTATGCTCCATCTATTGGTTTCCAACCATTTAGTTTTCTCACAATTTGTAGATCAAACGTCTGAAAAGAAGCTCTTTGTCCAAATCAGCTCTGGTCGTGTAGAAAAAAAAAACGTTCTTTTAAAAAAGTGCATCAATAATATAATAGAATATTAAACTGATAATAAATGACAAAGCAAATGATTTACACTCTGGTAGCAGCTGATTTACAGTGCGCTGTTAGTACTTTTTGCAGTGTTTAAGAACAATCTTACACGTCTTAGCCCGTTATCTGTAAACCCTATACGCTGTTTCACATGAACTAAAAGGTGTTTCCTACCCTCCAAACTCTTTATCATATGTGTAATGGACTGAAAACATGCAAATCAAACCTCCCACCCCCCCAAGGGACCCCAAAAAATAAAAAAACTTCGGGGCAACAGATCACATTACAGCAGTATTTTCCCTCCAGTAATTCAACTCTGCATAGATTTAGTTTAAGACACACACGGGTAAGAACTTATAACAGTACTATGAAGTGGAGAGAGAGAGAAGATGTACTTTATTTCAAGTGATGACTCCGTCTGGGGGGCTCCGCCGGGCGCCGTTCTTACAGATCGGTCGAGGTCCTAGTGTTCAGCAGGCATTCTGGGCTGTCACAGAGGCACTTAGAACAGAAAACAGTACAGAGCCATTAGTCGCATGTCAAAGATGTAATCACTGTGACTGACGGGAAAAAGAATCACAAAAAGGCTTCGATGTAAATGGTGAGAGTTGAGAAGCGAGGCGTGCATTTACCGCAATTTAAAGTCTGGAGCTTATTCTGTAAGACTGTCAGCAGCAGAGAAGCTGTTCACGCTTTCACTGCAGCCTTTTGTCAGACATGTGATCTGTAGCGTTGTACATTCATCCATCTGTTAACGTGTCAGTCAGACAAACATCACTACATGTTCCTCTTGGCTTCACTCAGACGGACCCGTCACATCGAGGTATCGGCCGCTCATGTGAGACTGGACACGTCAAGTGATGTTTAATGATGTCTGACGAAAGGTACACAAGATCCTGATCGATCCTGTCTCCATGTCAGGGATGTTTTATAAGTACAGTCGTGACTCGATAATCCGACACTAAATGTAAAAACCTTCTTTTATGTCAGATTGTAAAGACGGAGGTCCAGATACAAGGAGGGCTTGATGCTGGAAGGATCATTAGTTGTTAATATTCATTATTCATAGTTGCTATAATAACTAGTGTGTTGTTAGAACACTACACATCGCTGGATTTCACGTCTAACTGACCGGTGTGTGATTGTGCACGTTCTGGACACTTCCACCCCGGGGCAGCACTCTGACGGGGTGGAAGTGTCCAGAACACACAGGCAGTACTTGGCTGCTGATGCTAGTTTAGTTAGCGCTCACACTTCTGTTTCCTCCATCGGTGGCGGCGGGGGAGTGGCAGATACGCTCCACCGTTACCATCCATGTTTACTTCCATAAACACTGAGCACGCTCGCTGCGTGTGACGTCGTCGTGTCCTCTTCTGCGCATGCGGGACACTTTTGGCTCGTATGAAGTTCACACAGCAGATCACATACAAGTCGCATTGAACTGGAAACGTGAAGGAAGTCACAAAGAAATCCTCATTGAGCATCAAGTCCTGCAGTGTGAACGTAGCCAATCTGTGGGATTGTTCAGTCAGATAATACGCCGTCATCCTGATTGGTGACATTAAATGTCATGTCGGAGTCACAATCCAAGGCTGTCGCTATGTTAAGGCTGTTTTTATGGGTTCTGTTGGTTTTTCCTAAAAACCTGTCGGATAGCAGGTTTAGGATTGTTAAGGGTCGGGTTATCGAGTCACGACTGTATAACTGCTTCCTGTTTTTTTCGACAGGCCTAAACTCTTCTGCTCATATGGATCCTTCTGCAGTCTGATGCTGCAGGTTTTTTAATAAACTCAGATTAAAGACTCCAACAAACAGCTGGAAGCAACAAACTGAACTTCAGCTCCTGCTTATGTAGATAAAAATAAATCTTTATGCACATTTCAGTTTGTAGCGGATGTGAAGTTCGTACAGCAAACAGCGTCTTTTGCTGTCTGTGATGTTTCTGGACCAACATTAAACTCTACATCACATCTCTGTTACTTTCTAGACTTTTATAGAAACGTGAGCAGGGTTTACATTTAGACAGGAAACCGACAGATTAACAGAGTGGCTTAAGTGTCTAAAAGGGACTCGAGGCTTTATTTTAGATTTTAGCTGCCACCAGAACCTTAAATCTTATTGGTTCCTGTTTGACGCCAGCCAAACATAACAAGCTGTTAAATTTCTACGTGTGGCGTAGTGTCGTGCATTGTGTGCCTACCCAGGGAGGTGGTACTGTATCGCGTCCGCTGCAGAGTGGCAAAGCACGGCTTCTCCGACAGCAGGACGCGGTGGGCCGGAGGCACCACGACTTCTCCGTTCCTCTGCAGGGAGGCGCACCTGCGAAACGTCAAATCCAGCTTGGTCTGGATGTTGCTGGAGCTGTGGGCGCGCTTGATGTCGACGGGCTCGTGGCTCCCGGCCTTCCCGTTGACCAGCTGGGCCTTGCAGGCGTGCTGGTCACAGCCGGGCACGGCGTTGCCCCTCCTCTCCTCCAGCGCCACCGCGGTCAGCGTCCCGTTGGAGAGGGACAGTTTGGCTAAGTTACTGCTCGCCAGCTTCCCCAGCTGCCCGTGGCCGTTCAAACACTGGCCCTTGATGGGCGACCTGGTGACGTCTTTCTTCATGAAGCCAGGCTTGAAAAAAGACAAGAGGCTGTCCTGGCTCCGGGCTTCCTGTCCCCGCTGCCCTCTCCGGTCCTCGGCCTGGATCACCATCTGTAACAAGTCCTTCTGGGGCCTGGAGGTCACCCCTGTCTGGACCTTGGTTCTCCTCAGCGTGGAGTCTCTGCTTGGAGGTGCACTGTGGCTGATGTGACCACCCAGGATGGCTCCTCTGTGCAGCTGGAAGTCCAGGGTCCTGCCCTGGTCCGGCCTTCCTCTCTTAGAAGATCTCCGCCTCAGAGAGTCGTCGTCTCTGACGTTGGCGTTGCTGCCGTTTCCGACTCCGTGGCTGATGCTTCTCTCGGCGTACGGCCTGCTCTGCCCTTCGGGTATTTTGGGGGAGTAACAGGCGTCTGAGCTGAGTCTGTCGGTGCAGCTCAGGCTGCTGCCGCTCGGGGAGCTGCAGTCCTGTCCTGCTTCGAACGCTCTTCCCTGGGCGCTCCTTTGCGGCGGCGTGGCCACCAGGGTGATGATCGGGTCTTTGGTGCAGCGAGGCCGGCGCCCGGACTCCAGGTACTCGACCAGCTCTCCGGACTGCGTCTGGACCGAGTGCTTGATGCGGTCTTTGGACCCGAAGGACCATCGCAGAGGAAGAACTTTGTTCAGAGACTCCTTGGGCTTGGTCGGTGACCTCATGCTGACACTCCTGCCTTGGGTCGCTCGAACAAACGGGCCGACCTCAGACCCATCTAAAGAAAACACAGGAGATGTTAGCGCCACCTACAAACATGGAGTTACAGCAGATTGTGAGAACGATTAATGAGGAAATAGTTTGTATATGTGGGGTCATATCATGCCAATTCTTTGAACCCTCAGCTGTCCATTAATGCAAAAACTTCTAGTAAGTTAATGAGATCTTCCAAAATCAGAAACATCTACTTTATCTTTTACTTTAGTTATATTTCATGAAGTTTTAACTAAAAGGCTCATTATTTTTGGAATTCTTTGTAAACCTCACTAACTGGAGATTTTTCTCAAAAACAACTGTTGCTCAACTTTAATCAAATGAATAAATATTTTTCTTTCTACCTGAATAAAAGAATCTTTAATACTCAAAGTTAATATCTCCACTCGTTTGTACTGTCTTCATTCTGTGCGGTGCTATTAAACTCCTACCACACATCACATCTATCACTCTCATAGAAAATCCTTGGAGCTTTTTCATTTGTATTATTCCAGAAGTATAAAAACTCCTTCAGTCCTACATTATATAACAACTATTTAAAATGGTTAACGTATTCAGACTCTCCTCTGGCTCTAACAATGCATTAAGTGGTTTTATTTCAGTGGAAGTTTTTCTTTTTTGTGTGACACCTACACTCGACGGCCTCATATGTGATTTTCAGCACAAAGTTGGACCCAATCTAGTGGATAAAAAAGTGATTCGTGAACCTTCATCTCTTGACGGCGTGCACACAGATGCATAGTTGCTGTAATGATGTGCTTTAGAGCTACATATTGTGCACATGTCTGCTGCTGCTGAACACGCACACTGCTTGTAGCTCAGCATGCACGGGTGAAATGTACACCAACCACCTGGACCTTTGCAAACTCTCAGACCCGAAAAAGTAAAGTCAACGTTATTTGCATAGCACAT
The DNA here is from genome assembly GCF_000690725.1 of Stegastes partitus. NCBI lineage: Eukaryota > Metazoa > Chordata > Actinopteri > Pomacentridae > Stegastes > Stegastes partitus. Next base: position 292,625 of record NW_007578141.1, on the reverse strand, counting down.
TTAAACAACAGATGTATGGTGCTGACATTTAAAAGATTCATGAAGTCTGTCTCAGAGGGCCAAACTTAAAAAAAATCATGACTAAAAAAGTCGAGGTAGGAGATGAGAAACTCCTCGACACGAGTCGGTGTGGAATGATAAGCACTGAAGACAGTTAAATATTCAGGATTAAACATTTAAAATATTCACGTATTTAAGATGCTTTGATTAAAAAACGGACAGTGAGAGACAACCTGAGGCAATATTTCTTCCTTAATAAGAGCGAGATCAGAATCTTGATACCAAATGTAAGTAATTCTGCAAATTAGAAAAAGTTCTGCACGAAACCACTCATGAATGGCGTATTGTTGTCTTTATACTTTCTACCTACGCTCTCTACGGTGGATCTCATTACCTTTGGACAGTGTTTGTGCAAAGCTGAGCTGAGCAGCTGCTGAGTTCAGCTTGATATTTACTCACGTTTCACATCTGAGAGCATCTCTGAATCAGATTTTTAGTGAGATGAGCTTTAACATGACGAAGATGAAACTCTACTTTTTCCCCAAATTGTGCTGCACCTCATACATCCAGACCACACACGGAGTCCAAACACCTACTTGTTTCTACTCTTCTTGGGGGTTCTTCTCCAAACACCGGCAACTCAGGAGACTCTGGAGCCTGCGTGGGCCCCAGAGGTCCGGGGATGGGCCCACCCGACACCACGCTGCCCCTCTTGCTGCCCCCCGTCAGGCGGACCAGCCAGTGGTCGGAGGCGGACGAGCTGGTGGAGCCTAGAAAAAGGTGTAAAACGAGTTTGTGTTTGCATATTATCCAACACACCAAGGGAGAGGGAGGACTGCCAAGAGTCTAATGCTCCATGTAAGTCACAGCGGGAGAGGAGCGGGAAGAAAAAGTCCTAATGTGGCAAAATGAGATCTGCAGCCACGGGGGATAATCGGCATAGCCTACAAATAATCTCATTACGCTGGAGCCGCAACCAAGAGCGTTTCTATGATTCCAAGAAACCTTCTTCCCAGCAACAGGTCAGCTTCTCTCCACCATCACTGAAAGCCTTCATTTACTGGCCATTAGCCGGAGCCTGATATCACGGTGAGAGCACCGCTGACGTCGTTGGAAATGGACTTCTGTGGGCCAAATTGTAGATAATGACAGTGAGGTGTAACATCACTCCAACCCTTCCTCCCGTTTTTGAAATTATTTTTAGCAAAGCAGTTTTTTTTTTCCATTTAGGAGGGCTAAATGGAAAAAAAAAAGAAAGTCTACAATCTGAGAGGCTAACCGGTGACCGAGGAGCTGGCCGACCAGGGGGGGATGGTGTTCCTTCTCTGGTAGAAGAGGATGTAGGCTCCACGCGTGCACACCTCCGCCTCCGGGACCGGCTCGGCGCTGCTGTCGTCGTAGCTGTACCACTGGCCGTCCACCGAGTTCCTGCAGAAGGCTGCGAGAACAACGGAGGGAGATGAAAAACTCAGAAAAACGACACAACATGAGAAACACAGTGCCGAGTAGAAAATCAATAAGACATTAGTACGATTCATTACTACAAACAAAAGTAAGGAAGCTAAAATAAGACATAAATATGAAAGTATTCTGAGGTAGTAACACGTGAAATGAGAATATTGGACCTGAAATTGAAAAGAGACGAAGAGGACGACGCTAAAACATAATTTTACACCTTTTCAAACATCACTTATTATGATTATTATCATCATTAAAGGTAAACATGTGGAAATTAGTCATACAACTGGGGGATAAAAACAAAGTTTAAATGAGATGTTTGTTTCAGAATCAAGTCTTTTCACTCCGATATCGTCCTTGGTGTGCTGCCACATGGGGTTACATTCGTGAGATTTGCAGACGACACAAACAGCAGCTTGTTTCTTCAGTAAAACCTAAAACACTCGTGTTCTGTGGACGTGAATTGCGCAGATGATTAAAAACTCTCTAGAAGAACTGGTGCAGCAGAATTTTCTAAATGCCTTTTGTAGGAGCCATTTATGTTGTATGGCAATTTGATGTTGATTATTATTATTATTATTATTATTATTGTTTGGACACAGGGTGCATATGTAGAGGGCACAGGTAGGGGGACAGCCAACAGTTCTCACCAGATCGGCATCAAACCAGCACAGAGACCAGACTCAGAGGATTCATGCATATCATCGAATAAACATCCACTAACGGCAGGTATAAGGACTGCATCGGTTCACTCTGCTCCACCTGTGCAGTAACAGCAATTACAGGACATTGCCGTTACACCTTTAAAAAAGCAAACAAAAAAAGAACAAAAAGACTAAATTGAACTATTCTCGGTGGTGTCGGTGCAATTTCAGAGGAGTCGGATGTCGTAAATTGAATCGATCTGAAGAAGCAGATACCACTGAGATTCTCATTTTCTTTTATTTCAATATCTTCCTTCCCTTAAATTTCAATACTTTGGATGAAATAACATTTTAAATTAGATTAAGAAAAAAACAATCCCACAACACCTTAAACACACAGGCCTATTCCCAAATGTGCTGCACGACTGCTGCTGTTTGTAATTTCTCTCTTGTTGTGATTCATATTTGTGTTTATCTGATGGCTATAAATAAAACCACACATTACTTTGTACTGATCCAAATAAAGCACCTCTACTTTCACAATTAAGCCGACTTTCTGTCAGTGACGTCATTTACTGCAAATGTTGCGGCATTTAAGCAGAAAAGCTAAAAAAAAAAAAAAAGGGGAACTACATTTGTGTTTATGCTAAAAATAAATAAACAAAATGTCTGATTCATCCCGAGCGTGACAGATTTGTTCCCCGTGATTTCACCATAGTTCAGATGTTTGCTTCCAAAAACAAAAAACATTTAAGTTAATAAGGACGATCACACATCAGAAGATAATCAATAACGTGATCACTGCTGCTACACCTGTGGTTCATGATGCACAGCTCGGCTCTCAGTGGGAATCCTGCTGCTGCTATGATAAAGAACATCCTACGCTCAAATCAGAACAGAGTTTGAAAGCAGGTTTCAAGGTTTCTGTGTGAGTTTGTGACTAAAGGAGCTGAACAGGGTGCAACGTGGACGCCAGGATGTCGGTTTGACTCCTGGTTTCCACCACCTGTACGTCTCTGCTGGACTGTGCTGACACTGAGGTTTAGGTCTTAAATCTCTACTGCTTGTCATGTGTTGATATTTCAAGAAGTTCACCCGGAGCCAAGAGGTGTAACTCCCATGTTGGGGTAGAACTGTGCTGCTAGTCTTCTGTCACTGTCTACAAAACCTCAAATGGAATCCCAGAACAAAGCAGAGGGAAGCTTGGAGCTGACTGCTGCTGCTGCAGGACGGTACAAACTGCTGCCTCGTGCACCTTTGGCATCGATTTCCCAAACTGAAATCCCACGAGCTCGTGTGTGCTATTTTCAGAGTGATAAAGAAGTCATCCACGCTTCTGGCTCGAGATGCAACCTTCTGTTGGGGGTAGCGATGCAAAAATATTGCAAGAACAATCCTGCGATGTTTCTGGAGAGGTGGAGAACTTTTAGAAGTTTCAACATAAAGCTGCTTTCTGCATATATACGGATCTATATCTGTCAACACAGGTGTGGGAGACCTTGAATCATGATCGATGTATTTGGGCTTTTTTGACGAAAGGGAGAACAGATTGCTCAGTTTGTTGAAAATCTAAGAAATCAAGCAAAAGACTGCGAGCCAGTGTTTAGTGGATGCACCTCTGGCAGCATTTACAGCATCGTGTGGTTAGACCTCAACCAGACTCTGTCATATTGTGTGATTATACTGTATTCCTGCTGTGTGTTCCTGGGGGGCTGGAGTCTATCCCAGCTGACTCAGGGTGAAGGCAGGTTCACCTGGACAGGTAACCAGTCTATCACAGGGCTACACTTAGAGACAGACAACCAAGCACACTCACATTCACACCTACGGACAATTTACAATCACCAATTAACCTCAACATGTTTCTGGACTGTGGGAGGAAGCCGGAGAACCCGGAGAGAACCCACGCTGCACGGGGAGAACATGGAGACTCCACGCAGAAAGATCCTGGGTGTCCTCACTGGGACGCCAACCGGCGACCTTCTAGCTGTGAGGCAACGGTGCTAACCACTGAGCCACCTTGCAGCCCAGACAGCAGCTTGCTAGCAGCTAATTTGCATCTGTTCCTTTTGTTGGACTCAGTTGGCTGACACATTCAAATGTACATTGACTGTATGATCACTGACATATTAACAGACACTGCAGCACAATCTTCTTCTTTATGTCAACCTTTTTTAAATTGTTGGACTCTCTTCATCTCATTGAACCTTTTCTCTGATTGAATGAAGATGTAAACAGACCTGTGTAATGTCCACCGTGCATTCCTCCGTGGTGGTTGCAGACGGCGTACAGATCGTACAGGAAGTCGGGGGGCGCCAGGTCCGGCCGTCTGGGCTGCTTCCAGCCGGGCTGCAGAGGCGTCTGGTGGCCGCCGTGGCCGCGGTGCACCATGTGAGGCGTCAGGTCCAGGCCCGCCAGGGGGAAATGCACGAACGTGGTGAGCTTGTTCCTGCGCTCGCCCACCTGCCTGAAGCGCTTCAGGTGCAGGATGAGGATGTCCGGCAGCGTCCACAGGCTCATCTTCACCATGCCCTGCTGCAGCTGCTTGCAGTGGGGGCACTTCCACGCATCGTCCGGGGCCAACTGGTGCAGAGGAGGAAGAACGTTAGAGGACAAAACTGATCTTTATTCATCTGAGAGAGCCTCAAAGTAACTTCCAGACTCTTTCTGATGAATCGAAGTCATTCCTTGTCAGACTTTCTAATGCCACTTGACAATATCTAAGAAATTATAAGACCTTATGCAAACATTAATCGGCTTAATTCAGAACCTACAGGTAACTCTTGAAACTGTTGCCATGGCTACAACTTTTGTTCGCATTACCCACTTCCCTGTGATTGCCATCATGAACAGTGGGAAGTCTTCTTCTCCTCGGCAAGGTTGTTCACCTAAACTTTACGCTGAAGTGCTGAAGATTTTCTCTTGTTCTTGGAGAACATAACTGTTAATGTCGCATGAATCACAAGCGTACTGTGAAAATGCTCGAAGCACTTAAGGAGTTTAGCTTGTTATGTGTTGCACGACACGATCAGGGACGTCTGATTCATTCCACAGGTTCTGCAGGACGACGGTGTGCAGTCATAAAAGCCAAGGCCAGGGATAACTATTCGGGGTATCTCTTCACCGTCTGACCCAAACAAAGCTTTTTTAATACAAACAAACTTGTTCCTCCAGTTTTACAGTCGGCGTTTTGAACCAAACATAATGTTTGCGTCCTTTATTCCAGACAAACAAGATTTCCATACCTGTTTAACTGCAGTTACAGTCACTAACAGATGTCTAGAAGCCTTACAGACAATACGAAGGGCGACAAGTTAAAGGACAACACCTGAGCCCTTTACCCCTATATTGAGGGTGGCTCTGGTATGATGAGGGGGGCATTTTGCTGGACCCATAGAGGGAAGTCCATGTTCCATGTCATAAAAAGCTAACTCCAACTATTCATAGCGTCTTCATTTCTTTCTAACTCAAAGCCCTACTGTGTGACTGCTGGCTAAAGGATATTTGACAGAACAACATGTAAAAAAAAAATTCCAGCGGATGCACAAGTTGCAAGAGAAATCCTGCGATAATCATTTAAATATGTAACTTGAAAGACTGATTAGTAACCGATTACTTCGTTTCAGCTGATCACAGACAGGCAGCAGGGCCTATCTTTTGCCTGCAGCTCCACCTGGTGGTGACTCGAGGTAACTGCTGCAGAAAACCACATGTCAGTGGAGCAGCAGTCAGTGGGAACCAACCTGTGGGTAACTTTTCAATGTTTTGATGGCAGTAGTGCAGCCAGACAGCTTTTAAAGGAGTTGCCAGTCTGAGATTATGACTCACACTGAGGTGCCTAAATGCTTTGGTCACTCATTCTCAACATCAACTCCTGATAAAGCTCATAAAATAATTACAGCTTAAATTACACGAGATAAGAAGTGTTCTTGTTCTGCCCTGGACATCCACCCAGCGGAGACGTCACACTGGGACCGTCCAGCATTGGGTTTCTTTCTTTTGGCTGCAGGTTCTGGGTCCGTCGTACATTGTTCAGCAGTTTGTACCATTAATTTCCAGAACTCTTTAATGTCATCTCTTAAGAGTCTGTACAGGAGCTTCAACTAAATCCACAGCTAACGCTAAATTATAAACACTTCAACGAATAAAAAGATGCTTTTTATCTGCATGCACACACTTCTTGGTTGAATGGTTGTGCTATTAAAATACATCTATACTGGAACAACAGCTAGAAAAATAGCAGCTACTAGATGTAAATCGGTTCTATGAGTACGTCGCCCTCTAACAGGCTTTACTATTAAGGGTGGCACAAGAACCAACCCTATGGTGCCTTACAAATTGTTTTCTTAGCTTCAAATTCAAAAAACAACACAAAATAATGTGCAAAACGCCACTATGCTCCATTCTGCTACATCTGCATGTAATGAAAGTGTCCATAAAAGACTGGGTTTCCCATTTTATTACTGAATAACCTGCAAGAAAAGAAATTAAATTCACTGTGGATGGGAAGGTGAGGCCAAAACAGGAGATAGAAACCACTTCAAACCCAACAGTGACACACTAGATTGTAATTCAGGTCACTGTGTAATAATGAGAATATTTAACTGGAAGATTTAACTCTGTTTATTGCTGCTAAATATCGTATAACTAGGATTTGAAACCAGCTCACATCCTGAACACCTGTGTGACAACAATAATCCTGAACAAAAACCGGAACAAAACGACCCAAAAAGCTCTAAATTACCCTGTTCCTTGGCGGGGTTGGCGGGTTTTGGTTTTTTGAGGGGCGGCCCGGGGCCAACGGTTTTGTTTTACGCGTGTTTTGTTTGGTTCCGTTCCACTTGACATGAGAGCCGCACTCCGCTCCTGTCTTGTGTTGCGCTTTCCTTTCCTGTTTACTTCGTGCTGTGGTGGTTAAAATCCCTTTTCTTTTTTTGGTTTCCTGTCCTTACCTTTTCTTTTTTTTCTCTTCCCCGCCCGAGCGTTTTTTTTTTGATCCGACTTTTTTTCCCTTTTTTCCGGCGGTTTTTTACCCAGCCTTACGTTTTGGGCCTTTTTTTCCGGCCAACCAGGTTTTTCCTTCCTTAAAATTAGTAAAAGTCCATTTTGCCACAACCAACAGATGTCTACAAGCCTTACAGACAATACGGAGGGTGGTAAATTAAAGGACAACACCTGAGCCCTTGACCCCGACAGTGAGGGTGGCTCTGTTATGATGAGTGGGGTATTTTGCTGGAATGATTTGGACCCACTTGTCCCCACAGAGGGAAGTCCATGTTCCACTTATCCGGGATCGGGTGGCAACAGGTGAAGCAAGGCATTCCAGACTAGACGTCCTTCTCCCAGTTTCTCCTGGAGAATCCCCAAGGTGTTCCCAGGCCAGATGAGATATGTAATCGCTCTGGAGAGTTATGGGTTTACCCTGGGGTCCCCCCTCCAGTTGAACAGGCCCACAAAACCTCCTAAGGAAGGTGTCTTGATGGCATCCTAATCAAATGCCCGAACCACCTTATCTGGTTCCTTTCCGGATGTCTGAGCTCCTCATCTTATCTCTTAGGCTCAGCCTGGACACCCTACGATGTTGTACCAGATCGTCGTGGTGACCAGGGAGCTGAAGGCAAAGCTCTCGATTTACCAGTCAATCTACGTTTCATCCCTCACCTACGGACATGAGCTCTGGACAGTGACTGAAAGAATGAGATTATAAATACAAGCGGCCTTAGACGACAAGGTCAAATCAATACGAAGCTGCTCCGATCATGAAACACTTCTACCTTGATGGGAGTCGGTTCTTCCAGGAGTTTGACAGATGGGCTTCAGAGTCTCTAGATGTCAACCTATCTGACGCCTGTAGATCCAAACAGCCAATCAAGGATCATGTTCGTCCCTCCAGTAGGGTTTCAGACGCTTGGAGAATCATTGCTAAGGTACATAACAGCCAAACACCTTTCTGAATCACTTCATGTTGTTTTTTTTCCTTTAATTTGTCACCTATCTGTATGTTTAAACTATCTGATAGTCTGCACACTGTTTCTGTAATTCTAGCTGTATCTTACTAGAGTAGATTAAGGATGGCTTCAGGGGAGTCTGCGTGACTTAAAAACAGACCTGCTCCTCTTTGGTGTAGAGCTGGAAGCACTCGTCCAAGGTGCAGCTGTACTGCTGGACGTGCTGCTGCTGCTGATTCCTCACGCTCTCCGCATCCTTCACCACCTCCTCCTGGATGTTACCGAACAGGCTGTGGATCAGGACATAAAGAGTTAGGCTCATGCTTTAGCGACGCAGCGATAACGTAATGCAAAAGTGCACCGACCAGTCCTTGATTCTGTGTTCCCACTCGATGATGAGCTTCACGTGTGGAGGTCCTCCTGAGCCGCAGAGCTTCAGAGCTCTAGAAGACAGATGGAGTGATCGGTCAGCAGATGTTTATGAACAGGTTCAACTGGTTTATCTCTACCATGCTGACTTAAATGAGCAAAGATATTAACAGTTTATCTACAACAACACTGAGTATACGTGTATTGAAGCGATTTAACCACTAGATGGCTGCAGTGATTCATGAGTGGCTGAAAACAGGCTCAGAAAGACTCGGAGAAAGTTTACTACTGAGAAACAATGAATAAGGAATTTCAGCAAACCAATCAAGGCTTTTTCTGGAGTTTTCAGCTGCATCACATCACACTGTGAGATTCAGCTGAAAGTTCAGGATAAAAGTGTTTTTTCTTTGGTGCTACTGGGGCCACACGAATGAGTTAAATCCTGCAAGGGGGGCTCCTCAAACACTCCACCACACTCAACCAGAGGACGCGGCGCCTATTTATACCTGTTTTCACTGAGCTGTGAACACTATTCAGCTGAGTATGTCAGAACAAGCCCTTCTAAGACACTGAATACGTAACACTGCTGCCTCATCAATCTGTTGCAGTGATGGTAGTCTGTCATTCAGAGGTTTTATGCTGATGTTCCTCATTGCTTTATTCAGACAAACCCACCACGGTGACGAGGAGAGCCACGTTCAAGTGGGACCCAGTGACATGATGCACTAATACACAAAAGGCTAAATTTCTATCAGCTGTGTTACAGATGATGCAACTGCAGCAGAATAACTGAGACTCTGTATAATGGAAGTTACTTGTATTGTTAAAGGTGCGTAAACGTGCACAACTCTCTCTTTTTGTGGTGCTGCAGATATTCAATGAACTCAGAGGAGAGACTCCTACAAACATCTGGAAGTGACGAATTAAATTCTGTCCTGTTAACGTTTTGTTAAAAAGCTGGACTACATTTATTATTGGAGAGTCTCAATAATCTCACCTGTTACAGCCTCTGGCTTCAGTTTTATTTTACGGACACTTAGGTTGTTGGGTGGCCTTACTTAGGTACAGGGTTTGAAACTAAATGCTGATATAAACCTGCTGCAATGCCAAAAAATAATGCTGATAGTAAATTCACCATGTTCTACCAGGTTCAAGTTTAAGTTTAGCATGTTAGCAGAGTAATGAATCCAATAGTTGTCGAGACATTTCCAGCTCATGGTGACACGAAAGTAAAAGTCGTGGGATCATCAAAGATTGCAGGGTTCCATCCATTTGATAGTGGCCGAGACATTTCAGTCCTTTCTAACCAGGAAACCAACACTCACGCCACTAAAAAACTGCTGACAAGACAGTTTTTGAGTATGCATTATGGATTGTGTCATTAAGTCTCTCAGTAGGAGAGACACAGTAACGTATGTGGCATTATACACCGACGTAGACGGTTTACCGAGGCCAATAAAAGTGAACAAAGTCGACTGAAACTCCGGCACTAGTGCATTCTTGCACTGTTTGATGTGGGTTGACTTGGGGACAGAGCATATTTCTGAATCATTAGAGTTCAAACACTATCATTACACGAGTTTCTAGGATACAGTGCGCTGCGCATTTGCATATCAAAAGATTTCAAAAGCATTTGCCCCCATCAGCACCATTCAGCAAATGAATGAACTGTTCTTAGCAGCTACACAAATGGAAGCCTTTTCAAGACCTTGCCAAAATGCCCCTTTGAAACAGCAATTCACTTCTGCTGCTGAAAGCCATCAGGCACGCATTTCTAAGGAAGGAGAAAATGTCTGCACATGTCAGTCGCTGCTGGAAAATCCAGTCTAACCTTTACAGTTGCTTAGATATAAAAAGAACATTAAAAAAACAACAACTTTGACTTTAGAGCATCTGAGAAATCGTCAATCGCCAAAGAATGCTGAACTTTAACAGACACGCTGGAGTGTACCGCGGTGTGTTTGTCAGAGCGTCTTCATTACCTGTCTGTAGCGTCTCTCAAGAACACTTTGGTAAATTAGATTAAGGCAGATATAAATCGCATTAAAGCTGATTACATTAGATCACGCTCGAATGAGCTCCTGAGAACATTAGGGCATTTCAGTGTAGAACATTTTCAACGTTATACGAGTCGATCCACAACTAAATAACACATCTAGAGGAATCTAATTAGTCTCATAACAGAAGAATGTGATTAGAAAACAGTGAGTTGACTTAGACAAGATTTGTTATCTGCAGAAAAGTTGCTATGGGCGATTAAAACATGGAACCTACATGGAATCTGTATTTACAGTCACTTCAGATTACTTTCTTTTGCACTTGTACATTTCATATCGTGCTAAATTGTTCATGTAGTTCAGTGTCCCACTCCTCCTAGCAGATCATGTCAGGTTTCCTCAAATTAGATGGGAAGCATCTGTGGGTTGCCATCTCCCAACAGATGTTCTGTTGGGTTGAGTGTCTCTCAGTCAACGATTTAACCCCAAAAAAACTCATCTCTTGGTGACAAAGTGAAGCTTTTTAGTCATTAAATAAACCCCTCCTAGTTTAAAATCTGAAGAAAAATGATGATACAGCAAGTCGACAGGATCGTCCTCCTAGATCTGTTGTGTAAGAAATCCTGGAATCAGAGTTTTTGAGATTGTCATCAGTAGATTGTAGTTTCAAGCTGGAAATGCTCATTTCACTCACGATGTGTGACAGGAAGAACATAATATTTTCTTTGGAGAGGGTCTTTGAGTCTGGTCTTTAGCTGGAGCAGTCATGGAAAGTCAGGGACTTTTCCTGAAGCCAATCCAGTGTTGTCATGACTGTTTGCTTTGGTTCACTGTAATGCTGTTAAGTGAGCAGGTTTTCTTTATTTGACAGTATTCTTCCTTTCCTCAGTGCTCACCAGTCTTCCTGTTTGTGCTGCTGAGAAGCTCCCCAGAGCATGATGCTGCCACCACCATGCTTCACTGTAGACGTAGTGTCCAGTGTTTACCAGAAGTAGTTTCGTTTTTGACTGAATCCTTCTCTTGGCCCCAAACAAACAGGCCGTAATACCTTTCACTGACAGTCATTTCCGTCTACTTGCTAAACCTTAGCACCTGATTGATGAACCTACTTTCTCAGTTTGGCTGAACTCAAAAAACATTCCTGGCGATTTTAAACCTCCCCTGCTTCATGATTATTGGGGTCACGGTGCTCCAGGGGGCACTCAGAGCTTCAGGAGTGGTTTTAAACCTTTGCCCTAACCTGTGCACCACCTGGGTTTTATTGTGGAGGTTTACAGAGACTTCCCTGGACTTCGCGGTTTGTTTTTGTGTCCTGGCATGCAGAGTGAATGGTGGGATCTTATCTACCCAGGTGTGGGCCTTTTTAAACTCTGTTCAGTCCTTCAGTGTGCTGCAGGTGGACTCTAATGTAGCTTCAGTAGACACAATATAGGTTATTAAAGAGAACAGGATGCACTTGACCACAGTTTATCACAACAAAAGGTTTAAATACTTTTGTAAATAACATTTTTTGACTTTAGATTTCCAATAAAGTTGCCTGAAACTCTAAAATGTATGTTTCTCTTTGTCATTAGGGGATGCTAATGGTAGACAAAAAGTCACTTTCAATCATTTAAAAATAATCGAACAGCACTATACAGTATGCAAAAGAAGAAGAGGTCTAAATACTTTCTGAATCAAGTGTACATCTACTGTAGAAATGTGTCCAAGAGTCTAAGAGGCTCTGCAAAGCTGCACGGAGGGGTATAGGATTCAGCAGGAAGTGTAATCAACACTTCATAATGAATAATTTAAAGATAATTACATATATGTGATAAGCTCTGGCAGCCGAGGAAGAAATCAGTCAACACATCCGGCATATAAGAGCAGCTCTTGTTTTTGTAGCTGGACACCATACGTGACGTCAGCCCTCCACCAAAGTTAACTCTCACCTGTCGACGGCCGGGTGGTAGAGCGGACGGCCGTCCTGAGGCGACAGGTAGCTGTAAAACGCAGATCCTCCAACCACACGGATGTTGAACAACACTCTGGTATTCTGAAAGACAGGCAGGAAAAAAACACACACCGTAAAGAACATGGAGTGCTTTTATTCTTTTCACAAAAGGCTGAAGACGACAGCAGAGTTGCATTATTGGCTAAACAATACTGGCCTTGTATGTCAGACACGACAACAGTTTAGCCTGAAGATGATGATCCCCACTCACATAAACCAGTACGTTGGATTGTATTGTGATTTTTCCATGCAGTTGCCATGGTTCTATGGAGGACTGGGCTGGTCGTATGATTGTTCCACCACCTTCCCCAACAGTAAAGCATCTGAATAACTAGTGGCTTTATTGTCATAGAGCGGACAGTCGTGGTTCCCAGAGGATGAACACTTCTTTCTAGCACCTGATGACGCCTCTGTGTTTTTTTTTGTAGAAAAAATATCCCCCCCGAGTCTAAAAAGTGAAGCCAATGAGGAAGTGCCTTCAACCTGCAATCTGTTCGACAGCCAGCAGGGGGCAATACCTCTGGTCACAAAAAGAGTGATGATGGCGTGACTTCTCACCTGATTTATTACCTCAGTAAACATCTCCCCTGTTGAGTTTATGGGCTCAGTTGCTAGTTTCAGGTCTCTTTTAAAACAACATGATGCTAGTTTAGTAAATTCTGGTTCTACTTAGCATAAAACTGATGACAACGCAGGGTATGCTTTAAGACGTGGCTACCTTGTGGCTCCCAAATTGAGCATCCAAAATGTCCTCGAGTTCTCACTCAGATCCACCTCTTGCTAGTCACAAGTTTTTCTCAAAAGGTCAAGAAGTTGATGGCCAAATTGTAGAATCGCTAACAGTGTCTGAAATGTTGTCATAAACATTCGTGCTGTCTCAGGAAGATCCCAAACGTCCCGGTGCTCCATCACAAAGACTATAAAGATGGACCACCGTGACGTCACCCATTGGTTTGTGGACTAATGTTTAGAAACTGGCCATCGTCATCCAGTTCTTTTGAAACCAAATGTGACGAACAAGGGGCTGGTGTGACTGAGAACTCAAAGACACACATTCATACAGTAAAGTAGCCCTGCCATAAAGCGTCTATTTTCTTCTTAATAGGACCGTAACATACATAAAGTGCATCATGTTGTATTCAGAAACTCTGGGAATTAGCAACTGCAACCATTAACTCATTAGGAAAATGTTTAAAAAGATAAGAGATCAGGAAAGATTGGGGTATTATCTCAAAACTTCCAGACTTATTTTTGCAACTGGAGGAGTCGCCCCCTGCTGGCTGTTATAAAGAATGCAATTCCCGTCCATGTTGGCTTTCATTTTTCAGACCTGAAGGCGACGTCCATCTTTTATATACAGTCTGTGGTGAGTGATTGGCTTTCCATTGGCTGTATTTTCTTCCAACATCAGATGAGCTGAGGACGGTCTACGTCACATTTATCTTCCCCCCGTGACAACATCCAGCGACCAGGTACCGTGTTCGGTCCAACAATTCATCTTTCTCCTTCGCTCTCACAATACCGCCACAAGAACTCCTGTGAAAGCTGGTACCTCTCTAGATGCACCATCAATCAACATGTTTTTAAAAAACCTCTAAAATTCCCCGTGTTGATGTTTTTGTGAAAGTCATTTCTTACATACTGATTGGAGTTGAAACGGCTCTCGAGCAGTTGTTCAAAACTATTTGAAAATGCCGAGATAATATATTTCTTTACGCTCTCAGGGTCATGTTTAAGGCGGACGTGTTTGCTGTGTGTGTGGGCTGGGGAAGCAGAACAAGAGAACAAAGTGGGCCATCGTGAAATATAGGCCGAAACCTGCACCTGACATTTTGAGCTCAGCTTAAAACAACAAGAAGCGTTTGGACACACACAGCGCTGCATTTAAGTGTTTAGACTCTACTGTACAAATATGAACATACATAATCATAAAATAACAGCATATCCTGCTAACTGGATTTGAGTTGGAGGGTAAAAGTGAAAGAACAAACAGCCGTGTCTCCGCTGCTCTGAGTATATTGCTCTGAGATCTGCTTCCACTGGAGGTGCTTTAGGAATGAAGGGGCGCTTTGCAAAAATGAAATTGATTTCCTCTTGTTCTACAGAATCGTGGTGTGTAGCTGCCGGCTGAGCTCAAACACAAACACCCACTCCGACTCCTGCGAGGAGGAAAGTTGAGGCCGACAGGATCTTTTTGATGACGAGGAGCGCGGCGAAGCAGACGGCGCATTCCTGGAAAATATTGATATGCTGATCGCAAGAAGCCCCCGGAAACCCCCGGGGAAATTTAGACAATACGTGTGAGTTACTGCCTCATATATGCAACGTACATCTGAAAATGTCAGCTGCCTGAAATGCAGCACTTAGCTCTAACGGATAGAACTACCTGGATGTCTCGTTTATTACAGTTCATAGCTTCGACTGTATTTTCTCTCCTCTCCTGCGTCTCAGCATCGTGCTTGTGGACACTGCAGGCGTCAGACTTCCCTGTGCTGCTTAGCTTCTTTTCTTTCTTTTCCAGAGAACTTTTTTTTTTTGCAAGTTTCAGTCTCCTGCATAAAAAAAAAAAAAAAAGGAATGCGAGATGACAAGCGTAAACTCAAAATGAGTTTTCTTTTCATTACAGACTTGCTCACTGTGAGTTCCAGTGGAAGGCTTGTGCGTACATGTGGAGACCACCCAAGGAGTCCTGCCGACTCCAGCTTCTCGTTTCAAGAAGTTCCTTTACAAAATGATGCATGCGTGTGCACATGCTTCAAAGGCCCATCGACCGCCTGGGCAACATCACGCGGCCTGGGCGTTAGGTGTTGAACTGACATAAAGCTGAACTCCTTACCTGTCAAGCTCAGAGTTTCTAGAGGTAGAGAGTAGAGGTGCAGCATGAAGAGACTACGCTGAAGGCTCCACGCTGCGTTTCCACAACAATACTGGTTCTTTATTTCTATCTTCTGCATCAACTGGAGGATGTGATTCATCTTCATCATGTATGTAGCATCGTGTGCATCACTAAGAACCTTTATTGAAATCGAGCAGAAACGCTGCGAGCCTCAGGCTGTTTTCATACTAAATTTCACTCCCCTTCCTTTTAAACTCTTATCTCGGTCATTATGAGGACTAGACGCCGCGTCTCGTCTTCCATCATTTGATACGATAACACCTCCAGATTGTTTCATATCAGCTTTTATATCGAGGGCTATATGAGAAGCGTGGCGGTGGGATGCTGTACGAGTCAGGCATCGGGGAAATATGTGTATTTGGATATTATATTGTTCTGTATTATCACTGCTATTACATCTGCTGGCTTATTGCTGCAACTTCATTCTAGAGGCTTTTTGATCGGAGCTGCAGTGAATAAAAAATCTAAATAAATTACAGTAAATAACATTTCCCCCACTCCGCTGCAGACTCTACAGCGGACGTCTACGTTGGAATGAGAGCGGCCGAACTTTGTTCCATTGCTTCGGCATGTTTTGAGTCGTGTCTAACATCAACTTTATGAACCCCAGGCTATTTTCTGGGTAATTTCACTACATTTGCTTTAAGCTCTTATCTTGGCCATTATAAGGACTAACGAGATATGTGCAGAGGAGATTTTTTAGAATCCATAAATAACATGATGGTGGAATAATGCATGACTTAGAACTGGGGAAAATATGTTAATATAGTCGTGACTCGATAATCTGACACTAAATGTAAAACCTTCTTTTATGTCGGATTGTCAAGACGGAGGTCCAGATACAAGGACAGCTTGAGGCTGGAAGGATCATTAGTTGTTATTTATTGTTCATAGTTGTTATAATAACTAGTTGGGCTGGTCCCAATAGCACTTTCTGCTCTCTGGATATTCAGGCCCAATTAATGATGAATATCAGAACATTCATCCCGGTCGGGGGACACTTCCACCCCGGGGCAGCGCTCTGACGGGGTGGAAGTGTCCAGAACACACAGGCAGTACTTGGCTGCTGATGCTAGTTTAGTTAGCGCTCACACTTCTGTTTCCTCCATCGGTGGCGGCGGGGGAGTGGCAGATACGCTCCACCGTTACCATCCATGTTTACTTCCATAAACACTGAGCACGCTCGCTGCGTTAAAAACCTAAAAACCTGTCGGATAGCAGGTTTAGGATTGTTAAGGGTCGATTACCGAGTCAGGGCTGTATGTAAATGTTCGCCCTCCAACAATGGACCCAAATAACCACATCTTTTGGGCCCTTCAGCGTCTCGGATCCAGATTTTTCTTTGGTGCACAGAGAAACTCCTAATATCACTGTAAAGAGTCAGTTCTGCTGTTTATTTTGACATGTGGTTCACCTACACTATGAAACAACAGCGAGTTCAAGGGATGTTATAACTTCAATACTAACGTCCAGCTCTGCCATTTCTTGTGATATAATATTAATAAACCATTGCATCAACGTATCTATGCAACGCCGCGCTCACGAGTATTTCAAACAAGAGTAATGTGGAGCCGGACACAAAGCCGTACGATTAAATCTGATGTAAACTCAAGATTATGTTTAATCACTTGCATCTAAAAAGGTCGAGCCGTGTGGTTCCGCCGCCGTAATAAACACTTTGAGAGCAATTCGACCGGGAAGGAGCGAATTCGGATGCAAATTGCGTCCCTCTAAGTGTTAAAGGACTCTGCTGGAGGCCGCGTTTCGACAAACTCATAAAGCTTTCATTCGTCTAATTATCCAGCCAGATCGCTACGGCTGATAAAACCCGCCGAACAAAACCGACTAAACAGATGCTGCAAATTAGACGTCTGCTTCTGTCGGCTTCTGTCTAGAAATAAAGTCCAAAACTGTTTCGATGGTGATTCTGACACATTTCCTCTGCAGAGGCGTTGCAGCAGTAGTGGACCGGGTCGGGACTAGTTACGGGTCACATGAAACTTCTTAGTGCAGTAAAACGTCTCATGTACGTCTGTGTGTTTATTTCCTGACCGGCAGATGAAGACGAATATGTGAGAGTAACACCCAAAGCAGGCGGACGTAAACACATGACTGGGTGTTTGTGAACGACACTAAGCGTGACCGAGACGGGAAACGAGCATCTGAGGCTCTGCGGCGTCCCGTCAGGATCGAGGGAAGTCCTCCGTCTCGCTTTTTCCCAACAAGGTTAATGCATTTTGTTGTGCAGGAATATTTGAGACGATGTTTGTGCCTCACAAAGTAAAAGATCTCCGATTACAAGCCGTGCAAAGAGTGTTTTGTTCTGATGTGTGCAGCGAACAAAGATCAAGGCCAGAGTTAGTTATTATGATTGTTATTGCACAAAAGAGCTCCACATTGCTGAGAATAAAAGTCATAAATATAGTAACCCTGGAGTGTGTGTTCAGCGAGGAATGCAGTCTAATGAAAAGCTATTCTGAATGTGAACAACAATCCTGACTTGCTCATCTGAGTGCTTGTGAAAAGTATGAATCGCAGCCAAGTGAAGGTGGCTTTTTGAATTTACCAAAAAAAGACTCTTTCATGCCAAAGTGAGAACTGATTTTTACAAAGAAATGTCAATTAATCAAAAATGTAAAATGTGAACTAAGTGATTTCGCGTTTTTGACATGATTTATGCTGAAAACCAATAAAATGTAAGGGCTTCTAAAGGGGGTGAATGCTTTTTATCGGTACTCTAGTTGTGAGACAATGAACGTGCAGCCCTCAGTGTCCTGTGAGGGGTCATCTTGGTGGGTCCAGCCATTAACATGAAGCTGCTAAGCGACGCCGGAGAGGCCACTTCTTTCTCTCTGAACTCCGTCTTAGCTGCAGCTAAAATTAGACACAAGCGGAAGAATCCACTTGTGAGCGTAATTCATCGACGCAAGAAAACTACGGTTCCTGTTGAGATGAAGGATTCGGAGCAAACATCTGCTCGCAGCATCGCCGCCTTCTTGGCAGAGGTGGGCTCCGGCAGACTGATTATACTGTACGGGGCTGGTTTTAATTAAATGGATGACAGCGAGGGGCACAAACGAGACAACGGATCTCCAGCAGAGTTCCTGAAAGTGCTGCACCTGACTCTCCTCTTCCTCTCTGTCTCCGCCGGCGCTTTTCCAAAGAGCACAAAGCGACGCGCTGCGAGCGAGGCGACGGTTTTCTTGCGCGGCATCGGCCTCGGATCTGCGCGGCTGCTCCACGCGGAGAGGCGCTGATTGGAAATCTGTTTGGCTGCATGATTAACAGCGTGCTCCTGCACACAATCATGCAGCAGCGCAGGAATGTGTACAGCGCAGGCAAGTGAGCGAGCGCAAACAAGAAAATGGACCCTTTGGCTTCGGGGGAGTAAATTATTGATTTGACGGGGACTCGGCGGGGGGTGTATCTGAGCGAGCTACAGTGTGCTGCTCGCGTTTGTATCCCATTAAATCCCATGTTTTACAGGACTTACACTGGCAGCGGAGGGTAAACAAGGCTGTCGAGCATATTGTTTGGAGACAGTTCCGACCCAATCAGATCTCATTACCAGGCACAGCAATGCACATGTATTATATATTATACGCTGAGAGGATATGATCAGTCGTAGCTACAGTTCTAAGGTAGAGTCCAGTCTGAAATTGGTAATTAATAAAGGTAATTGACATAAAATCCGATGGAAAATTAGCCTTTTTCTGCGTTTTTCAAGTGATCCTAAATGAAAAGAGCCCTTTAAAGAACACTTTGACATATTTGATAAT
>NW_007578141.1:271617-272823 GCF_000690725.1 Stegastes partitus | reverse complement strand
TACGGTCATTGTTTCCAGGCGAGGCAGAGAACTTTTTGAAGTAATTAGCACAGAACTGCATTCTCTGATGACCGTGTTAAAGAAAAGGCCCAGTTTAGCATTAATTTGTGGTGCTGCTTCACACATTTACGCTGGATAAAAGCAGGAAATAGTTTTGAATCTAATATCACCAAAACTGTGTTTAAATTCTCCAACAATTCATGAAGGAAAAGTTCAATAAATTCAATGCAAAACCCAAAAATGAGGAAAACAAAGTACAATAACATAAATTTAATCACAAAGCCGCCGTACTTTCTTTAGAAACTAACATTAGTTTTACCTGTAAGTCCTCACTAGGTTCATGTATCTAGACTTTCTTCATATAAAAACAGTTATTTTAACGCTTCTAAACCCATATTACACCTTATTTTTTGTTTCCTACAAGGCGCTCAAACTTTGCTGTGTTAAGATGAAATGAGAAGTTAAATTGGACTTTTGTCATCCTGTGATTTCATGTTTTATTTGCTTCAGAGCCTTCATTTGAAAGTAATTAATTATTAGATGAACATGAGATTTTAAACTGTTCTCTCTGCGATAAGGACTGTTGAACGCTGATTCGATCCTCTACTGTACTTGGAGGCAGCTCGACGTTATCTAACAGGACACCGGCGGCTTTTATACACAATTTAGGACCGACAATGGCTCACCGCAACAAAGCAGAACAAAAATACACCCGCACCTGCATTTCAAACAGCAAAGATTTTGGTAAACAAGTGTCTCGCTTTGGGCTTTTTTCTTTCTCTCCCTGTTCGTGTGTTTGTGTCGTTGGAAATATTGGGTCAGGGTGAAAAATTTAAAACAGACATTTTATTCATATTGAAAATCCCACAAGAACACATTATTAAATGTCTCTGAGGTCTGCACAATGTCACGATTGGTGCAGGAAAAAGAAAACAAACGATAATTTTCCCTTTTGAGTGTGTGTGTGTGTGTGTGTGTGTGTGTGTGTGTTAAAAACGCTCCAGAGGGGGTTTTGTGGAAAATCAACAAACCAGCATCCCCCCGTGACCAACCAAAGACTTGTGCCGTAGCCTCGTACTTGGAAAATTTCTGTGGATTTATGCTTAAATCTGTTAATACTTTAAGTGCCGTAAAGGAGATTATTAAATTGGGCTCCATTAATTAGTTAAGCCTGCAACCAAAAAGCAAGATTTTTGTGGCAGACGT
>NW_007578141.1:265818-268242 GCF_000690725.1 Stegastes partitus | reverse complement strand
CTGTCATTGCTTTGTAGAAATGTGTTGAACTGTTGAAAAGCCATAAACGGGGAAAACTTCCCCGGGTCATGACGACTAACAGACTGATCACATCACGACTTAAACAGACATTGTACTAGTGCTGCGTCTCATTCTTTTTTCTCCCTTAACCGGATGTCAACAGATCTTTTGGCAGATTGGGAACTGGGTTCCAGTACCTGCCATTAAAGATCTTATATGAGTCAGTGAATAACTTCCAGCTCCAGGCCCAGTATGTTGACATCTACCTTGAAGGTAGAGGCGAGAAAAAAAAAAGAAAAAAAAATGCTCACGACATTATTATCATCATTAGCAGCCAGTACCTGTGCCTGAGCTCCATTGATCATCAGATAATAAAGCTTGCTGAGGATGCTCTGCTGCAGCTGGTCCCAGGAAATCCCCCGATCCTCCCTCATTAGGAACGGAGGTCCGAACCTGAAACGAAGGAAACCACTGTTACAAGATGAAAAGGCAACAACACACGACATCACGACCCGACCGCCCCCGCGCTCACCCCGACCGGTTCACACGTCTCCTCGTCCCATTGTAATGTAAATAATTATTTATTATCACTATCAGCGTCGGAGCAGGATTCTCATTATGGACGGACAGAGGCAGATAATAAGGAGTGAAAAAGGCTGATGAGGAGAGGGAAAACCATCCTTCTGCAGTGATAGATCACATTACACATTATAATACACGTCTAATTGAGGGCAGCCCTCCATTGTTTGCATGGGATTTATTAGTGTGGAACCATGTGAGCGTCCACAGAGAGACGGAGGATACACAGCGGACGGGCAGGGAATGAAAAGTAGGATTCACTGCACATGTAAGGGCAGCGTTTCCTTTTTAAAAATTGTATTTTATGCTTTTAAGCTCTTGCAGACACTGAAACAAAACAGCAGAAACCAGTTCCAGAAGCTTCCCTCAGATCTCTCAGAGTAATGTTGTCACTTTAACCGTCCACATCTGGTTGTAGCTGTGGAGCAACAGATTCAGTGACTGTTATAGAAGAAAGGACAACACATGAAACGGGATGGTAGAGTATCTAAAACGAACCATGACGATAAATCATGCAGTGAAATCTAATACAGTCGTGACTCNGTGAGGATGAAGGTGTAGAGATGATGGATGGATGGATGTTTTCTCATTTTCTAACTAAAATACAGATATGGTTTATTGTGTCCTCATCTTACTACAACTGTAGTTTTTACCAGAAGAGCTCATTTGCAATATCCAAAGAGGAGTTCTGGTAAACAGTTGTCATTTTGACCTCACAAGAAAGGCCAATATTTACTTTTAGTCCAGCCGCTAAAGATGGAACTGATGTGGAAACTGAGCAGCATCGGTAAATGGTAAATGGACTGCACTTCTATAGCGCTTTTCTACCTTAGGGGCACTCAAAGCGCTTTACAACATGTTTCTCATTCACCCATCGGCCACAGAGCTGCCATGCAAGGTGCTGCCTGCCTTTGGGAGCAACTTTGGGTTCAGTGTCTTGCCCAAGGACACTTCGACTGTGGGGGGGATCAAACCACCAACCTTATGATCAGAGGACAACCGCTCTGAGCCACAGCCACCTCATCGGTGAATGTAATAGGCCGGTATTATTGTCATGTACTGGGAGTTCAGTGGATAAAGGTTCCTGCTCCAACATGCTACCCAGGAGAAGCTGCTTTGTCCACAATCGGCCTCGATGGAGGAGACAGCGGCCGTGTGTGCATGACGAGCCGGTTCACCTGACCGCGGTTCGGCAGGTGCAGCAGCGAGAGGACAGCAGCTCCTCTCTGGCTGCAGCTTGTGCCTGGAGCCCTCCCACTTGTACAACACAGTGTCATTGTGTGGGCACGCTCGGCTCCGTCTCCAGCCAATAAACCTGCTCTGGAACAGGTGCGCCAGCCGGCACGGAGAGGGGAGGAGGGGGGACCGGGTCCGCTCTGCAGCCGGTGCTCAAATCACGGCCGCCCACACACACACACACACACACACACACGCACACACACACGCACACACACACAATGATTAAAAATATATGATTTATAATCAACACGGATGTTTTATTGTTCCGTGTTGTTATTGTTTCTGCTGATTTATCGCTCAGGGCTGCAGGGCGTCATTATTCCAGGGCTTTTTGTGAATGTAGCTGCAGTGAATAAAACATAAATTATGATAAAAAATATTTCCGCCACTCTAGAGCCTATAGCTGCAGAATTTATAGTAGACGTCCACATTTGAATAGAAGCCACCACACAGAGCCTGTAAACAGTGTTTACACTCTTGGAAGTTTTTGGCTTTTGATTGCTTTTCAACATTTACAAGAGTTTATACCATCAATCTCCTTCATGTCAAAGTGAAACCGATTTCCACAAAGTTGTCCCAATAATTAAAAATATAAAACAGCAGTGA
>NW_007578141.1:253145-263188 GCF_000690725.1 Stegastes partitus | reverse complement strand
CTGCTGCCACGGACGTGAGAATCAGCAGAACAGAAGCTAAATGTCACAGAATCAAACTGGTGAGTTTGAAGAGAAGTGACAGAAAAACACTGAACATTTGGGTTTCCACGCTTAAAATGTGGTTTCACAGTTTAGGAAAAAAAAAAAAAAACCCTAACAAAATCTGAGAGTTTTCACGCCGGCTTTTTTAGAAATGTACCTGCGATGCCATTCAACACAGAACTAGAGTGAGAAACAAGTATGTGACTCCAATGTCATTTTCTTGGCACAGCCCGGTCCTCCAGCTGTCATCTGATGAGAGCGAGATAGGTGGGTGGTTTGAGCTACGACAGAGAGGCGTTTGAAGGAGAAACTGAGACGGCGACCCTTCGCGGATGAGATCGGACTTTCTCACAGCCCTGCTGGCGAGCTCACCTGTATTGATCCCTGTGGACCCTGTCGGGGAGACGGCTGTCTGATGGATCTGTGTATCGCGCCAGATGTCAGAGTCCTCAATCGTTTGATTTGAAACTCATCTCGCCGAGTCCCATCGCAGAGTGAAATGTGAGTCTTTTCTGCTGCGGGGAGCTAACATGACCTTGACGCGCTCCACTAGAGGAGGGCTGGAAAACACGAGGAGCTGATGAAGCTGACGAGCTTTAATAGAGGAGGCTGGTAAAGGGTTCTGAAGGCTGATTAAACATAACGCAGCCCGCTGACTGTTTAACAGTTTAAAGCCTAAAGAAAATGATGAGTTGGACCAGCAACATAGTGGTTGTAGATCTGTTTTGATGTTCTTTTCTATCAAACATTCTCAAGAGAAAAGCAGATCAGGACACGGAAGAACTGAAATTTTGCAAACATTAAACTATTTAATGCAAGTTTAGCTGCAGTTGCTGGAGAGGAATCTGTCCAACTTAAATATACGAGGTGAAGCAGAAAGGTTAGAGGTTGGATTTTAATGCATTAAAGTCCCACTGCTAATATACTTTAATGCGTTAATTACGATTAATTAATTACAACAAAAATAATGCATTGAAAAATTAATCACAGTTTGCATCCAGACAACATGGAGCGTTGGTCAGCGCCCGATTTCATGGTCCATCGATCAAACGATGCACAAGATGCGTCAGCGCTACGCTAACAGCAGGAAACATGGAGGAAAATGATGACAGCACGTCACTGGGACTGATGGAGTTTCATTTTAAAAACCTGCCTGATGGAAGCCTTGACGAGAGCCTGGTTTTGTGCAACTGGTGCAAAAAAGAATTTGCATCCCACCGACGCACATCGAGCTGATGGTACCGCCTGAATGCAAAGCACAGAAACCACCGGAGCTCTTAGCACTGGCGGTCCTGGTCCAAGTGGCGGTGTCGGCAGCCCACACTGGACCCAATTCAGAGTCAAAATTAGTAAATCGACATCTGACAAGCTCACAAACTCCCTTCCAAAATGGATCACTCTGGACTGTCGACCACTTCCGGTGGTAGTAGGGTTTAAAACATGTGCAACAAGTTTTTTTAATGTGTTATTTTTGTTGCAATTAATTAATCGCAATTACCGTGTTAAGGTCCCACCCCTATTTATTTCTTATCTGGAGCATCAGAAGCATTTCTTGTTTGCTTTTTAGGTTTTTGCACCTGACTCCTGCGCAAACTGTCGCCTACGTCGTCTCCATCTCTACGGTGGCTCCCTCTCTTCAGACCTGGCAACCCATTCATTGCTGCTTGAATTCCTTACTGTTATTATTAGTGTGCCAGCTTGCTAATGTTGCCTCAGAATCCTGATTTAAAACATATATAACGCGAGATTCGTTACTGTGTGAACTTGTGAGATAAGGCCTTGAATGACAAAGTCCACCACTCCAGCTAGAGAGTAGATAAACTCCAGAAACTTTAAGAAATGGTTAAAAAAAAAAAAAAGACACTATCTTTTAAACTAGTCTCCAAAGAGTGTCACTCTCATTTGAGGCCCACACACACACACACACACACACACACACACACACACTGCCTGAACATGAGGAGAAATCCAAAGCTTGACAGTTCTGCTGTGCTTAGTTATGATTTCTAAGCTATGACTGAGCAGTTGCTGGGTTCAGCGAACAGTCAGCCGACATAATTACCTAACAGTCTGCTGGCCTGCCCCTGCAGCGTTGCACACCAGCAGCAGGATCTTGACAGGGACGCCCTGGTTGAGGAACTCTGACGATAAGGTCCCAGCTGACGTTAACCTCTGACCCTCGGGTCCGGTGGAGTATGGAGACGACGGCAGGCTGTGATGGTATCCTGCAAGAGGACGGAGAACACAAGAGAGGAGCTGAATCAAAGAAAAAGAAGAGACGACAGAAAGCATTTCTGACTAGAGGTACAGTCATAGGACACTTGGTAAATCCTACAGATGCTGAGCACATACATATTTTACAGTCTTTTGGCAGACGTCTCACTTTTAACGACTTTACAGCGGCAGCATGACGGCGCACGATGTTTCACATGTTCTCCTCGAAAGGAAGACGATCGGATTTCACATCCTGAAAATGTGATCGTTAAACTTAACACCTCCAACGAGGAGCGAGCAGGAGAATAGAGATACATAAAGTGGCGAGACAGCAGCTTTCTATTTAGGGGAGCAGTGATTCAGAGGGGAGAACAGATGGACCAATGGCTGCCTGCACTCTCAGCAGGAGGTATTATCTGATGCAGCTTCTGCTCCACATCCTGTCCTGGTGGGGTGCCAGGCAGCACCACTTCGCTCCCTCATGTCTCCGCCGCCGCCGTCGAGGAGTGTGACTGACGGAGTGAAAAGCTGAGATTATGAGATCCCCGCGAGATGTGACGTCGGCAGAGCTGCCTCCTCGTCACCCTCAGCGTAGGTCAGGCCTTCAAGAAGTTCACGGCGATAAATCACGCGGTAAATTAGACCCGCGGACACAGATGAGAAGGTATTGATTGACTGCGGGGGCTGTGCCTTCCCTAAACCTCCATGTTTCATTAAACGTTGCTGTTTACACCTGACGCGCGATTCGTCACTGACAAAGCAAATGCCACCGCTGAGCATCCCGACATCCCTGTGCAGCGATGCCTCCTCCTGCACGAGTAATTGGGATGTGAGGGCGTGACGCCGCGCACTGTATGAAGGGCAGGACCTATTCAAAACTAATCAGAGTCTACATATGAACCGCCAAAGCCTCAACGTCAGACCTCTGATTGCCGTGTCCTGACCCTGGGAACGAGCGTAATGATAAGCACGCACAGCTTTTCATTTATTAATGTCACTCTAATCAAGCAAGTGATAAAACTTACTTAATCATGTGCTTTCATTTACATGAGCAGCGACCTCTGACAGTTGCGGGAATGATTTATGAGGGAAAATCTCCTTTTAAATTCCCTATGAAGCATGTTCATGAAACAGCAGTAAAATGCAGAGGTCACCTCCCGGCCTGTCCCACTAAGATTTATCCAGGGCCGCTCGCGAGGAGACCTGCCTCTCATTGCTCATTAAATCATCGTTTTTTATTTTTTTTATGAGGAGCTGTCAAATACTGAACTGTTTCTTGACATTTTTTTTCCAAGGCTCCTGTCACTGCTCTCTTGATTTTTCTTTTTTTTTTTTTTAAAGCCTCGTTGCTGAGATGATGAATGGTCATGAGGTGGGACTCGTGTTTTCAGCCTGACGGTTCCCACAGGTATGCTGGCGCTTACAGTACAACCATGGGAAATGTGCAGCACCACACCAAAAGTTAGCTCTGTTTAGTCTGCATACCTGTTGATCCTGATCCTGTGTTCTCCAAAAGCCTCAAACTAATTCTGTGAAACCACGGGAAGCCTGTGAACACGTCATTCCTCTGCACTCTCAGGCGTCTTTCTTTGTCAAACAGACACACAGGGTGAGCCACACTAAACACTGACAGACTATGTGAAAGCCCGTAATTAAACACCTTTACACCTGAAGGGATCTACTCTCCCCACAGCGACAGCTACACCCGCAAATCCCACTAGCTGTCTGCACAGTCATATGCAAAGATGTTGCTAGACAGTCAGTCACAGCAGAAGTACACCTACAGCATACTTAGATTTTTTAACGTGCAGATTTATTTTCAAATATTGCATAACGTGTAATTTGTTAACTACTTTGAAAATATTGAGAGTGAGATTTTCTGTGTTATCGAACTTTCAAGCTAATCGTGCTGCTAGTTTTGCTGTGTGTCTGAGTGAACTACTTCAGCTTAGTTAAATCTTACTCATATCGCGCCAATTCACGACATATGTCCTCTCAAGGCACTTCAAATACAGACAAACCCAGAGTTTCATCTGGATTCTCTTTGAGCAGGCAACAGCAGAACCAGGCCAACCATCTGCCTCGAACCACACAGTCTGTTCACAGGGGTTCCTCAGGGGTCACTGCTCGGTCCCCTCCTCTTCTCAATATACACAGTCTCACTTGCCGCAATAATCCTATAATCATTCTATGCTGATGACACCCAGCTCTTCCTGTCGTTCCCCCCAGATGACAACCTCATCATGCCTTGCAGATATCTTGTCATGGATGAAAAAACGCCACCTTCAACTTCAGCCTCTCCAAGACTGAGCTCCTTGTCATTCCAGCCAGTCCCTCGAGACAACAGGAAATCAACACCCAGCTTGACTCAACCCAACTCAAACCCACAAAGTCTGCCAGAAACTTGGCTGTCATGATTGATGACCAGCTAACCTTTGAGGCTCGAGGCTGTTGCTCGGTCGTGTCGATTTGCCCTGTACAACATCAGGAAGATCAGACCTTTCCTGTCTGAACATGTAGCACAACTATTTCCTTTCGTAATATTACACATCGGCTACTGCAACTCCTTACTGGCAGACCTCCACGGACACACGGTCAAACCTCGCAACCAGCCAAAATCAGCACAAGTCACCTCGTTGTTCAGATCGCTTCACTGGCTTCCAGTTGCTGCCTGCATCAAATTCAAAACTCTTGTCCACAAAACTACCATGAATACAGCTCCCTCCTTCCTGAACTCTCTCATTCAGGTCTACACTTCCTCACTACGCTCGGCCAACAAAAGCCGCCTGATACGACCACAGCAACGGGGCGCGAGGTTCCTCTCAGGCTTTAAGAAAAGACTAAAGACGCAGCTCTTCACTGAACACCTTTGCGCTTCACAGACTGCAAAAATAAAAAATAAAAAACAAAATGAAAATCCTATTACCTCCCGTGCTGTCTGTAGGCACCAAGGTCGTATCACACTTGAACTTGTTTTATGGCACTTATCCAGGTTGTTTTCTCCTGAATAGATCCTCGCTTGTGTTGTATTTGCTCTCAGATAAAAGCTAAATGAAACTGTAGAATTGTAGCCTGGTTGGGGTTCAGATAACGTCATGCATGCTGTCTTTAAGGTTTCGTTCTTTTCTTTTCATTAAGACATGTTTAGAATAAGGTTTCCATCTCCTGCATGTTACTGTGACTCCAGTGTTGCCGTTGTTCCGCCCACGGCTCTCCTTTGTCACGTGTACAATTAATAAACAATAAACGGTTCGGAGGATAACAAACAAAACCCAAACGGCAGTCTCGGGGATGATCTCATCTCGCTGAAAACTGGGCAACAAATGACTCGAAGGCGGAAACAGTTCTGCGTTTGTAACCAAGATAAAAGCAAGTGAAATGGATATTTAACTGCGAACGCCAAGTGTCTGTTTCCAAGTATTCTTTGGCAGGTGATGCAACTTTCAAGTCTCACCCTTGGCACTCAGTATCCTTAATAATGATATTATGCTTACTCATTTCTGTCGAATCCCAACCAGAGAAGAACTCTCTCTCTCTCTCTGCTGAAACTTGAGAATATACCTATGAGGTGTTTTCACAGGATTTATTAATACTTGGTTACCACGTTGGAAGCACATTAAAGGACTGGGATGCATGGAGACGTCAGTTGTGTTAAAGTGGGAGTATGTGTGTTTATTCACTTCCATCATGAGTAAAAGTCAAAGCTGACTGTCTCCTGGTGGTGGTGGGTTCATATTTAGTCCACAGACATGAGCTGCATCATTATTTTTCTTTGTCTCAACAAGAAAAGGCAAATATTCTGCTGTTACTATGACGGTAGATGATAGAGATCCATGTGCTAGCAAACAGGACGATGACTTTGGAGGGAAGGTGATGTATGCTGCGGGGAGATGATGACGGTGATGATGTAAAAGATTAATATTAATGCTGCAGCGGGGAGGTTGGGAGTCGTGAACGGAAAGGTCACACCATCATTGGCTCGCCTTTGGCTTAATCCAGGGGTAGCTAATGTTCTCACTCGCTGAGCTCCTCGTGCTGCCTCCGACCACCTTCTGCATCTGGAGGCTTTAAATCTAACTCGTGTCTGTGAGTAACTGTTAAAATTCACAAAATAAATCAGCAGCAATCGGTCCAAGGAGAAACTAGTGCGCTGGAGCATTTTAACGTCTGACTTTTAGCTTTAATTGCACACATTAGATCTGCGTTTGGAGGAACCTGCTCTTCACACACCGACCTCACACTCAATATGTGGCTTAATTCAGCGCCTCAGGACACAATGGGAGAACCTTTCCCTAACGTTAGCACGGAACATGTTTAGATCCAGCCTTTAATGAGGGTTCTATCTAAACCACGAGACTCTTTTACTTTCATTTAATCATTTATGGATAATTGATTAAGGGTCTGTTGGATTTAGTAATTGCAGAGGGGGGTGTAAAGATCACATCTTTATGGCTCCAGACTGTCTAAAAGCATTACAGATCATCGCTTTAACTGGATGAAAAAAAAATGCAGTCAGGTTGTGTTTTCATGCATAACACAGAACTATATATATATAATATTTAACGGCCGTCTTTACTCACAATGTGTTGATTTTATTGCTTTATTTTATCTTTATTGCATAAACAGCAAGGCAGACTTTATTTTTTTTTATCTGTTGCAGTTTTCTTTTCTGGGTGAAATAAAAATAAATGAAGGAACTTAATCGCCCGTTTATGCATGTAAATAATATTCAAAAGACTCGTGGGATAGTTAACAGTTCTGCAGGCATTTATTTATTTTGCATTAACTCTCTGAACCCTGCACAGTGTCTGGGAGGCGTCTTTTTTTTTAACTGTTATTGCATTTTTTACTCACTGTGGGCTCATTTTTCACTCCAGTCCTGCACCTCGATGGAAAAGAAGCAGTTCAATTTCTTTTTAATTAAATTAAAAATAAACAAAAAAAATGGAGTTAACATGCACAACATTTTTTCCAGGTGTCCACAGGTGCTTCCTTCATGAAAGCACAGCCTGCAGTTCAACCCAGAGGAGCTGAAAACTCAGAGTTTTAGTCATGGGACCCGCTAGTGGCATTTAATTAATTTATTTATGAATTTGTTTGCATCAATGGTTAAGTTTTGGTGTTTTTTTGTTTAAAGAGACACGTAAAAATAAAGTGACTTCATGAAATATTACGACTCAAATTGAACCAAATTGAAAATCTGATCTGTTTTTACAGTTTGTGGCTCTGATTTGTGTGGGGTCATTTTTTATTTTTAAAAGACCAACATGCCTGTTAAACCCAACAACAAGCTGTGGGGTTCAGAAGCAGCAGAACAAGGAAATGCTGCCACAGTATTACGACGAATATGTGACCTTCAATGGATCCTACCTCCTAGACGGAAACCCGCTCAGCAAACTGTGTATACCAACAATAACTCCGCCTCCATCTTTACCCGAGCAGCTGAAAGAGATGTTCAAACAGCAAGAGGTGGTCCGAATGAAACTGCGACTGCAGCACAGCATTGAAAGGGAAAAGCTGTTTGTTTCAAATGAGCAGGAAGTCTTACGAGTCCATTACCGGGCAGCAAGAACACCAGCCAATCAGACCCTGCACAGTTCTGCTGGATGCTGAAGTGAACAACATGCCTCAAGACGTCCAGAACGATGACGGCAAAACGTCAGTAAGAGATCGATTCAACGCCCGACAGTTCACGTCCTGGTTACAGGATGTTGACGACAAGTTTGACAAGTTTGAGGTGTTAAATCATGTGTGTGATGCTTTGCACACATTTCAGTTGATCAAGTGAACATCACCTGATTTCTGCCTCAGTGACATTTAAATAAACACTGACATTTTGGGAAAACAAGCCCAGCGTTAATTTTTTTAAGAACTCCGACAGCTTGTCTACACAAAGGTGTTTGATGGAGCAGATGCACTTCTATTTAAACCCGCTCTACCGAGGCAGAGTTTTCTTGCATTATACTCAACCTGGGCTGTTTTCTTCTTTTCCCTGAAAGTCTATGTTCTTCTGCTTTCTGTGCATAATGACTGTGTGTTGGGCTGTGTTTGCAGGTGCCTGAATGCATCATGTGTAGACACAGACGGAGGCCAAAGCTGCTGCTGCTGCTCTGCTAATGTGCTGCTGTCGCTGCACAGGCTGTGTAGACATTGCGTAAGTTGAACGGCAAACAAGCGCATATCCTGCTATTTCCTTAAAGGATGATAATGTCTTAGATGTGTTCTCGTGTCGCTGTGGCAGACTAAACCAGAGGGAACTCGGGGGATCCAGTCACGTGGGGGCTCCTTTTAGGCGGCGCTGCTGTGTGCGGCTGTTGACCAACATAAATTAAAGCACTAAAAGTCACATTTTTCAAGGGGAACATCATTGCTGACACAGTGCTGGGACTTGCAGCCCCGTGAGAGCGGACAACGGAGCACAACCTATTTGTTTGCAGCACAGAACACAGAAGCGAGGGAACACTGTGCACCGAAGTACTTCACGTTTTATATCACGAGCTGAGAAACGCATGAAATGAAGACATAAATCTGAGAGCGCAGGGAAATCTGCGCAGGGGGGATGTAACCCGCACGGCTCTTTGTGAAGTTATATGGTTCCTAATGTGCTCCCTGAGGAGCTCCTGCATCAAGGAGAGTTCCCTGAAGGTTTCATTAAGCAAATTAATAAAATGGGTTTTGTTTGCTTACAGATCTACATTAAAGCAGGGAAATGCATTCACAACCAGCTCTAATGCCTAAAGACAGTGTAGGTTTTGCTGTGACTAAAAATATCTTCTTTTTTTTCCCCGTAAATGGAGATAAAAACTGAGTTTCCGTCTCCGGCCGTGCAGATACCTGAGATCCGTGCAGAGCCTCCTCTGATGTAGAGCGGTGGAGCCTGGAAGGCGTAGATGACGTCGTTCTCGGCTATGCTAGTTAGATCCTCCTCATCAAAGAAGGAGCGGTGGAAGCCTGTGGAGTACACCTCTGTCAGGATCACCTGCAGATCCACACACAAAGACCAGTCAGTTCATTAATGCAGCAGGAGCTTTGACTCCACCAACCTCTGCACTGTGATTCCCCCTAATCTCAGAATAATGCTGCAACCAAGAGGAAAGTCAAAGCAGTGGAAAGGAAAGGATGGCTACTGGAATCAAAGGTGAGCCACTTCTCAGTTTATAGTTCAACCCCTGGATCTGCTACGTTACCTGGTCCGGGGAGATTTTCCCCTCGTCGGCCACCATCCTCCTCAGGCAGGCCACGGAGCCGAACAGCGGCACCGCCAGGCCGACCCGCAGGTACCGCTGTCCTTTGGTGCTGAACACCAGCGTCACACACATCGGCCTGCCAGACACAAAGACACACAATCAGGGCCGGTGGGAAGCACAACGGCCTCCCTCTCTGATTTCTGTGCCGTTCCCCGCCGCAGCTCTACGGCCAAGAAGGGACAAAAGAAGACTTTCATGAATAAATCAATACATTTTAGCATTAATAATAGATCATTAGGACTCGGTTTTATGTGTGCGAAATAATGGAATCTCTATTGCATTTTTAAAAACGGGGGAGCGCTCGGCTCTGACCTCTCCAGAGGGAGCGTTGACACGAGCAGGGTGCCGGGACATAATGGCTTCTCTGAATAACAGCTCACTGAGGAGGTACAGGAGCTGAGTCGGGAACCTGTGGGAGTCTGCAGCCGGCAGCGAGCTGCACGGGAGGACGAACACGAAGGAGTGGAGGGGCGATGACAGACGGTTTTATGTTCATTTGTACATGAATTTAATATAAACGCAGAGGGCAAACGATAAAAG
>NW_007578141.1:234470-252142 GCF_000690725.1 Stegastes partitus | reverse complement strand
ACTTCTCATACATATATGTGCATTAGTTTAACAGATACAAGACACAAAGCATCTCATTAACATGACATTTAAATTAATCAATATTAATAAAAGCATTTACTGAGCAGGAACCAACCACATCTAAATAAAAGCTGCGCAAACTGAATGTGAACAGCAGAATTAGAACAGAAGGTCTCGAAAATTACAGGTTGTAAGTGCACTGGGCCATTCTGCAGGATAAAAATAATGAATGTTGAGCATAAACGGGAGGCCCGGATGAATGTAAAGTGGGTCTGAAGTGTGTGATTATGAAAGGAGAACGCTGTAACAGCTTCCTGGGCCACACTGAGTTTTTAATAAAGGCAGAGGACGCCCCGAGGAAAATAAAGTTGATCTAAAGTGTCAATTAAAAAAGAAGAAATGAGAACTCTATTGACATTAATCTGGAAATTTATCTGGACATCAGAGATGCTGATAGCTCTGTAAAGACTGGGTGGGAGGTTCTGTGTGGGTTCTGTTCATTCCATCTGAATAATTCATTACATACATACAGATTTATATATGAACATACCTGAAATTGTTCACGTCAGCTTTTGATTTCTAGCAATTTTATTTAGACAAATATGTTTCTTCTGGCTAGAAATTAGAAAAGTGAACGACAAATTTAAACTATCCGTGTGTTCTTTATGTCCAGACTTGTTCACGTCTTTCTCGGTAATCAGTGGCGACGCCTTCGTTCTCCACCACATCAATCCAACAGCTTCTATCATCACTAACAGTCCGTCCGAGTGTCTCCACAAGCTGCTCCCCGTTGTGATGATCTCCAGTCTTTGTGGTCGAAGGCGTCCGTCCATCCCTCTGGTCTTCAGTTTTCAGAGTCTCGATGGATTCAGGTCTGGACTCAGATCACCGTCTTGTTGGACTGCCCAATGCCCTCCAAGGACGACCTTCTCTGCACGCTGTCGGATGTTTTCCACCACCGTCTCAATGTCGTCCTCGTTTCTCATGAAGTCCTTTTACTTTGACAAGGTTGTCTGGCTGAAAAACACCCAAATCATCCCATTCCCACCACATCAGCCTGTGAGGACGGTGCTCTGGGGGCAGAATGGTTCCCCAAGAACCAACAAAACTGCATTTTCATCCAATCCAACCACATGATCGATGGTCAAGATCTTTCGGCTTTTGCGTACGTCTGTCTTGGGAAAGTCTTGGTCTGTGTTCATGGAAACCCGTCTCGTCCAGAGTTACCAGAGTTCATCAACATGGTGCTGATCCTTGGATTCTTCTCACGCTGCCATTCTTCCCAGTGCAGGGGTCACTTCTGGCTTCCCACCAGCCCTTTGAGATGTTTTTTAACAGCGTGGCTTTCCTTGTTCGTTTTGATGATACTTGCTCTGTGGCCACTGGTAATTGAAAACACTTGGTTATGACTTTATGGCCTGGTTTTTGTGAGCGACCACAATATGTGAGTCTGTCGCTCGGTGATGGACCCTAACAGCAGCTCGTTAAACTCTTCAGTTTGACTTGCAGTTAACGAATAACTAAGAAGAGAACGACTGTGCTCAGCTTATTGTGGTAGAACGATGTGGAACATGGTAGAAATGAGCAGGACTGGATCGTAGGACGGAGCGTTAGGGCCACATGAAGAGAAATATTTTCTCACAGACTTTGACAATAAAGTCGTAACATTTAAACCAGTTGTTTGTTGTTGTTTGTTGCACATCACTATTTGCACTGGACTCCACACAGGACTGTTCTTGACACTTATTGTACATGTTGCATTTTATATTTTCTCATTGTTTATTTTTGCCTATTTATGGTGGTGGTAACTCTATGTTGTGCTGTAACAACCAAATTTCCCCTCAGGTATTAATAAAGTACATCTATCTATCTGCTGCAAGGTGGCACAGTTAGTAGCACCCTTGCCTCACAGCTAGAAGGTCACCGGTTCGCATCCCGGTGGGATGTTTTTACGCCAGGAAGAACTTCTAAAGTTGTCAGGGGAAGATTTTGGACCTTTTGAAAATCATGGCTCAATAAAAATAATATATATCACGTCATTAAAGGCTGCAAGGTGGCTCAGTGGTTAGCATTGTTGCCTCGCAGCAAGAAGGTCACTGGTTCCCGTCCCGGTGAGGACACCCAGGATCTTCCTGCGTGGAGTCTCCATGTTCTCCCCGTGCAGTGTGGGTTCTCTCCGGGTTCTCCGGCTTCCTCCCACAGTCCAGAAACATGCTGAGGTTAATTGGTGATTGTAAATTGTCCGTAGTCAGCTGGGATAGACTCCAGATAATGGATGGACGGATAGATGGATGGATGGATATCTATCTATCTATCTATCTATCTATCTATCTATCTATCTATCTTCGGGAAGTTGTACTTCAGCATCAGCTTCACAAACCAGGAGATGCTTCATCTTTACTTTACTCTAGTAAAATTCCCACTTTTTTTCTTGGATTATTACAACTTTCTTCTCGTAAAATTACAACTTTATTCTTGTAATATTACAACTTTACTCTCAAAGTCTGTGGAAAAATATTTCTCTTAATGTGGCCCGTTGTAGAAAAGCAATTTTGCAACGATTTCAGAAAAATTTTGGACATTTTGTTTTTAATTAATAAAGAAAAAAAAAACACAGAAAAAGTTCTATTTTCTCCTTAACCTCTGTAACACAATACATACATTATCTCTCTTGTTCATGTCATTTCCAACCAGAAGAAACTAATCGGTCACGTAATAATTCGCTATAAATCAAAAGCTGACACAGGGATTTATATTGTTTTTGGCTCATATAGAACCTCAGCCTATAAAAGACGGCTACAAACGATCAGTTCAACCTCCGAACTTGCTCTGTTTTAGTCGCTCTGCTGCTGAACGCCACATCTCTTTGTCATTATGTGGAGCCATTAGCTTTACTGTGTGGTTTTGGCTTCGCCGGCTGCGTGTTTCAGGAAACATCTGAGGGCTCTGCCGGGTTTGTATTCTCCGAGCTCATCGGAAACGTACTCCGACATCGAGCAATTAGGCGATCCATAAACTAGCAGCGCTTTGAAGTTGCTTCGGTAACTAATTGGAGGCCGGGTTAAAGATTAAACAACGGAAGTTATCTGCATAATTCGGCTGCTGACGGACTCCTGAACCGGCGTGTTTACTCCTGTTGCATCGATTCGGCTTCAAAAGAACGAGTAGAAAAAACTGCAGCGAGTCGGCAGCGCTAATCGAAACACAGTTAAAGGAGGCGTCGGAAATTTATTCTAATGACTTTTTTTTTTTTTTGCACGAAACGCACTAAATGATCAACAGTCTCTGTAGCGGGGACGGAGTTGTGTTGTTTATTTCCATAATGAATTCTCTTTGCTCACAGCTTTTAACACAATATGGAGTCACGATGATTTGTATTAACACGCCCTGGAAGGAGGAACACAGCTCCTACGGATATTTACGGCCTCAACGTGATGCTCGGTGAGTGAATTTACACAAAAACCGAAAAATTAAGTATGAATCACAAAGGGAACATTAACACACAACACCTACGAATTAAAGTGATACGTCTGAAGAACAATTTTCAATAATTTATTCAGCAAAAACTGAATTATTTCATATTCTTCAGTGGAAGGAGAAAGTAAACCCGTGACATCTGAAGCTGGTTTTAGCAGAAACAACCTCCTGTAGGTGTTTATTTTGTATCAGCCTGTTTAGATTTTGGACCACTCGTCCGGGCAAAAATTCCTTTTTTTTGCAGCAAGATGTTTGAGGATTTTTTTCTCGCATGTTCTGCCCATTTCAAATCCCACCACATTTCAATCTGGGCTTTGACTCCGGCTTCTCCAGAGCTCCCCGTCTCTCCTGGTGGATCTGCTGGTGTGATGAAGCTTTTTACTCTAATGTTCTCCTTGGACCCCGAAGGCCTTTGTTTTCTTGGCGCGCCACATTTCTGGCGATCTCTTTCTGATTGTAGCTGCGGCACTTTGACACCGAGCTACCTGCGGATCCTCTGATGAAATCCGAGGCTTCTTTCTCGCACCAAACGCTCGGCTCTCGGGACGGATTTTCTCGGGCCTCCGTAAATTGGCAGCCGTTTGAAATCTACTTGTAGATCGTAGAAGGTATATTTCAAATAAATCCAGACTTGTAGACATCCAACGCCTCTTATTTTTTTTTCTTCTGAAGGAAACTCTTTAGATCTTGGCGTGATAACACTTCAAGAGAAAAGCCTCAACGCGAGAGGTTTGAATGAGGCAGATTCCACCTGTCGCTCCCTGAGGAGGGTCTAGTCGTTGGCACTCGATCTGGAAGCCCTCGGTTCTAATTGGATAGATGCGACGGTGTGATAACATGAGGGCTGGATTCATTTCTTTTTGATTATCATCTATTTACATTCTGGTAACGACTACAAAATGTATGTCGCCTTCATGTGGGTTTCAAAAAGGAACCAAAAGAGTGAACAATCACCATGGGATGTGCTTTTCTGTTCACTCGATGTAAACTAAATTATCCAGAACAGACAGCGAGCAGGACAGTCGAGGGACGGAGCCGGCGTGAGGACTGCCAAGCGCAGCAAATGTTGGTTTGCTAACAGTCGGTTATGTGTTTATGGCTCACGGACGCGATCCGGGTGTGAGCGAGCTGAACTTTTCACAAAAGGGAAAAAATATATAATGAACGCTTTAAAAGACAATCCATCTGTTTTCTCCTGTTTGTCTCCTCTGAAGTGTTTTCTCTCACCTGCTCTGAGTAACGGAGCCTCTCGACCTGGAACGCCGTCAGACGGAAGCACTTAAAAACTATTTCCCAAATTAGACGGGATGCTGGCTGAACTTTTGTGAACTGTTTCAAAGAGTGAAAAAAAGTAAAAGGAAGGAAACACCTAAATAAAAAAAAAAGGCACGCCTTAAATGAGTCATCAGCGCACCTCTGAGTGTCAATCATGTCCAGGAGTGGAGCTGCAGAAACAGTCAATGGAAAAAATGAAAAGAAATCTGCCAATCACAAGCTTGTTTTTATGTTAAACATTTTTTTCTCTGTTTGGGAAATATGCAGATTTGTGTTCTGATTAATGCAGCAGAACTGTTCATCCTGAAGCTTCAGGCTCTGTTTAAAAAAGACCAAAATCACTTCAAACAAACGTACAAATCAGCACCTAATGTATTGTTTATTTAATCTGGACTAAAATCAAAGTGTAGAAACACCAGCAGTGTGGCACATAAGCCCTATAAATGGTAAACTGATAGTTTTATCACTTTGTTTTCTTTAAGATAACCAACCAATCAATCAATCAATCAATCAATCAATCAATCAATCAATCAATCAATAAAGGTGTAAATAGCTGGATTTGGTTGCCTTTTGGTAAAGTAGTGCTGACCGCTTCACGTCTTCACTTCAGTTTAATTCAACTTTATTTATGTTGCATCCATTCACAACAAAGGTCATCCAAGGTCAAGTCCTGACAAAAATATATTATCAACAGAAACCAAACGAGTCCCTTTGAGCAACACTTNCCTGACAAAAATATATTATCAAGAGAAACCAAACGAGTCCCTTTGAGCAACACTTTGGGAATTAAAAACAAATCCTCTCTAACAGGAAGAACTTCCGGCAGAACCAGGCTCGGGAAGATCAGCCGGTCAGGGCGAAGAGAGAGCAGAGGAATAAAAGTAAAGTAGTCAGAAACAGACTATTAGTGTTGCTAAGCTAAGCTAAGCTAACTAACTGTATTTTTATATTGAACACACACATGAGAGTTGGTTTGAGCTCATTTCCCAGAATGCCGATTTAGTCCTTTTGGGTTTTTGGGAGTTTTGGGTTAAGGGTTTAAACCCAAACCTTAACCACATATGTCTGTCCTGTAAACAAAAAAAATGAAAGCCAACAGCGACTGAAAAAGGCAGAAAACAGTGACTAAAAATACCACTAAACGGCGACTAAAAACTGCAGTTAACAGTGACTGTAAAAGACAGAAAACAACTACCGAAAACAAAAGTAAAAAGCAACTGAACATGACAGAAAACAGCAACTAACAACAAAAGTAAACACGTACTATAAAGAAGAGCAAACAGCAGCTGAAAATTAAAGCAAACCCTGACTGAAAAAGACAAAAAAGGGGCTAAAAATATGACTAAAGAGCAACTAAAAACCACAATAAACAGTGACTGAAAATAGCAGAAAACAGCGACTGTAAGGAACAGAAGGCAATGACTGAAAATAAATAGAAACACTGAATGAAAATGAAAGAAAATAGTAATGATAGTGATGAATTCAAATGAATGCAAACAGCAACTGAAATGACAGAAAACTGCGACTGAAAAAAGCAGAAAGCAGTGACTAAAACTGACACTCAACAGAAAGCAGCAAGAAAACAGCAATGAAAATGATTGAAAAAAGCAACTGAGAATGAAAGTAAACAGCAACTAAAAAGCATCAGCATGAGAAAATTTTCACCCAAACAATGTTCGTTTTCTGAAGACGTTTTGCAGCTTTAAAAAAAAAAAAAAAAAGCAGAAATGACTGCAAACAGTGACATAAAACAGTAAATACCAAAAACACAACGGTCTCACACCAAACCACGTAGAGACCACGCTGCTACGATTATGGTCGAGTGAAGGAACTCGAACGAGCTGAAGGCAGATGTTAACACCAGATAATGATGTTTGATCACAGACGAGCTGCGTATGAGCCAGAGTGGCACCAGGGATGTGTTCACCTAGAGACACCATCAATCTCCTGAGAGTCCACCTCCTCAGGACGACACACGAGACGAAACATCACGGCAAAGACCAAAAACATGCTGCCAGTATGTCAGAGAAAGTCTCATTTTGATCCAAAAGCCAGATGTCGGTTTTCTGTGAGTGTAACTGACGACTGCATGAGTACAAAAAAAAAAGCGTGAATGGGGTCTCCCTCTTTGGAAATGTCAGGATTTCCTGAGCGGGCTGAGCCCCGCTGACCTGACACGGAGGTCAAGTGGCTGCTGTGATGCACAGCTGAATAAGACATTGTTCCTTGATGCTGAGCGGCTTTTCCTTTTTGATTCCAGCCCCTTCAGCTCCACAATGAGTCGTGTTCCTACCGTGAGTACAGCGAAAACAAAGCCGGGTGTTGTCCCGCCTGTTCTCCTTTTCTAAAAAATTGCCTCACGCTTAAAGAAATAATCAGACATTTAGTGATGTGCGTTTATTTGCCCTCACTTTAGTCGGGCTTAAACTGAGCGGACCTCCACCTCCTGACATCCACCAACACAACTCTGGAAACAAACGCAGAACGTTCTTTTCTCTGACTTTAATAAACGCCACGCTGAGCGTTGGACCGATGTCCTCGGGCGGCGCAGCAGCTGGGACTTCATTAATCATTCACCACTTCCGATGTGTGATCGTGTGCATTAACCCAAATGCTGTAAATCTGCGTAACGGAGCCGCTGTGCACAAATTCACTCTTTTATCGATATAGTTTCATAAATATTGCATCCTCTAGAGAATCCCTTTGGTTGTTTCCTGGTGTGTTTTCAGTTTGGTTGTTTAAGTTTGATATTATTTACAGTAGAGGCATCGCTGCAGGAGTGGACCTGATCGGATCAGTTGATAATAAAAAGAGTCGGCCTGTTAATGATGTCGGTGTTTCCTGATCCATCGATGAAATGCAGAAATTGTTAAAAATAATCGTACAGTCGTCCTCTAATGTGTTCATAGCCTCCCATTAAAGAAGGAAAAAAACAGCTGAAATAAGATGAAATTGACAAAAGTAATGATAAATAAAAATTTAATGAAAATCATGACGTTGCTTTTGAATTGTCATTCAACAGAAATATTTTTTTTTAACTATTTAAAATTCATTAATTTTTTTACATTATTCTTTTCACCCACAATTCAAAAGCAACATCTTATTTCACTAAATTATAATTCAGCAATTTTTTATTTATTATTACTTTTTCCAGTTTCTAGTTATTTGAGTGTGAATTTTGCCTTTTGTTTAATGGAAGGATGTGAATTAATCTGAGGACGACTGGACATTATTGTCTTTTGAAACTCCGCAGAGCTTCAGAGGTGATTTTAATTTCTTTTATTTCTTCAAATTCATTTAAAATGTTGGATCATCAAGACAGAAGGTAACAAAAACGGGAATCTCTGAGGCCATTTAAAACATCAGACTCTGTGATTTCATTAAAACAACGGAGGTGAAGTCAGTTTTGTTTTAAGAAAACTTAGATGTACAAAGTTGAGCCACAACAACTTCATTACTCTGGAAAATCCACAACTTCAGATGCAAAGCGTCACTGAAGAAATGGAAGAAATAGTTCATATTTCTACCGTATAAATCCAACCTGAGATCCACAGTCTTCCTTCCTCACAGCTCCCACTTTAAAATAAGATAAAACTTTATTAATACCTTTGGTAGGGTGCCTTAGGGAAATTATTATTATTATTATTAACCCCTGATAGCGTAGGAAAGCTCACAGCAGTTGGACTTGACTCAGAGTTGACCAACACACTGTTGATCGATTCATTCTTTCAGCTCAGAGACCCATTCATTTGCTCGAGCAGGTTCCTACACGTCTACCTGAGCGGCGTTTCTCACCTGGTCTGCCGCAGAGGGATGGGCAGCGAGATGCAGAGGAACGGGTCAAAGGTGTTGCTCTGCTTCAGGCAGTGAGGACACGTCAGCGACGACCTGAGGAAAAGGAAACAACACGTTAGTCTGG
Organism: Stegastes partitus; assembly: GCF_000690725.1. Taxonomy (NCBI): domain Eukaryota; kingdom Metazoa; phylum Chordata; class Actinopteri; family Pomacentridae; genus Stegastes; species Stegastes partitus. Next base: position 243,471 of record NW_007578141.1, on the reverse strand, counting down.
AAGGAGCAGCTGTGTCGACTCCGAATCAACCTCCGAGTGGCCCTGATTGGGTCTGACGGGAAAGGAGACGCTTTAATCACGTTACACGACGCGGCGGAGGTGAACGTTCACACGCCTTGATCTGATTGCGAGGAAGGAAAAGATGAGTGATGTAACTGATGAGGGATGTGGGGGGGAGGGGCAGAGGCAGCAGCACCCCGGGGCGATGGGCCAGCAGAGGTGGTTTCCATCTTGTTGCGTCACCTTGTGATGCCGTTACAGGATCCAGAGCGGGGAACCTTCCTAAGCCATGGACTCTCTTCCCAAGTGCAGCGATTTTCCATCCCAACAGTTTTCCATCGAGTCCCTTTTGTTCTCTGATTCTTTTCAATCATCCCTCCTCAAGTTATTCCGGTGAGCTAATTGTCAGAAGAACGAGTCGGAGAGTCGACCGACGGCCAGATCGCTGGAAGTGATTCTGTAAACTGTCCTGCCGCTGAATTAAATCCTTTGTCCGGTATTCTGAGCTAATCCGAGCAGGATTTCCTGGATAAGACTTTCCTAATTAGGTGAATCTTTAGAAATAATTGAAATAAAGCACTCTATTTGTTTCCTTAATTTGAATGAATGGCTCTCAGACGTCAGGGCTTTTATGCCAGAGGGAACTTCTGAAGTCGTCACGGGAAGATTTTGGAACTTTTGAAAACCACAGCTCGATTTTACAGGAATATATTTATCACATGGGGGCTGCGAGGTGGATCGGTGGTTAGCATCGTTGGTTCACATCCCGGTGAGGACACCCGGGATCACAGTGGAAACCAAGTGACTCTAACTACTAGTGGAGCATTTTGAACATCAGCATCACGGCTGATTGTGTTGTGAAGTCGTAAACATGAATAATTTCCCCTAAAGTGTGCAGCCCTGCAACTTCTCTCAACATCTGTTTTTGCAACCAAATCTTCCTTTTTGGTGTTTGTCTCCTGTTTGTTGCTCATTGTTGTTGTGTACATGTGGAGCCTGAATGTCAACAAAGCAAAAGAAACCCTCAATAAGAGTAAACGAGCTTCTATCAGACTGACTTTTCTTGGAGGTTAGTGTCGGAAAATGAGAACCACGTGAGTTACAGCATGATAAAGTAAAACAACAAAGGCTAATGTATTATTTTCTGGTTCATCTGCTGTTTTAACATCAGCGGTTCTAGTCGTGACCACTAAGGTACTCATACTCAGGCCACATTTGCCTCCATCTACGAGCTACAACACGTTTAATCTGCTTCCTGGGAACCTCGAGGAAGTCAGAGGTTGTGGAAGCAACCTCGGACATGTCATTTCAAAACCAGCTGGAGAATCTATTTCGTGGGAACGGGAATAAAAATGTTCTCTGGAGTGCAGTTTGTCAGCTTAACATTTAAACAGGTCCTGGTACGACTGTGTCTGAGGGTGAAGGAACGTCTGAACTTCTGATTTCACCTCTGGCCACGATGCCCGTCTGCACAGTGGATATATCAGTGGAAGCTACAGGGCACAGCGCTAATGTAATGACTCTGATTTTTTCTTTTATTATCAGCTCGGCAGATATAAATCCGTGTGAGAGGAAGTAACTTTTCATCGGCGACGTTTTGATTCACCGCTCTAACAGCAACAGTACGGGCCGCACCGTTCTGCACATAAATTGATAATAGACTTGTGGAAAGCAGAACCCAGCAGCGATAAAGCACACTGAGCGCTATGTTGGGTGTAAGTACGCTGAAGGCTCGCATAGAGGAAAATCTGATACTTTCAACAGCCTGATAAACGATATTTAGATCAACCATCAACCCCAAACAGTTTATGGGTGTTTTTGTTTTGCTCCTGTCATATTTTTCACTCCAATATAAAGTCATACACCTCTATCATGCCTTTCGAGTAAAGAGAACTCAAAAATGTGCCGCTAACCACAGTTATAAAGCCATTAATAGCAAAAACCTAAAGCTGAATTTCACTGATTACTAATTTTGCCAAAAAAATTTAACCTGGAATCAACACTGATAATATTTTTGTGCACCGATACTTGTTAAAAATGGTCCCTCTACACACTAGAAATATTTTACCGTTCAGATTTTTAGGGTCTGTGCACACCAAGGACCCTACTGTCACCCTCCGATTATTATTATTCTTCACCGAAAAGAAATGCAATGTAGAGGGTCTAAACATGCCCGCAAACTCACCCAAATCCCCACACACACCATGAATGGTGAAAAATTTGATATTTTACAGTACGTGGACGTGTCACTGTCACAATGACTCCACAGCGCCACCTTGTAAATTTTAAGTTCAATGGAGTCCCATCAGAAGCACGTTCGGCCTAGAGCCATGAAATTTGGTCGGCATATAGAGCAGGTCAGGACGAACAAAAAACTTCATCAGCACCAAGCTCTAAAATGCAACACGCCTCAACTGTGACCCCTAGAAAATTTGAAAAGAGTCCCATCGGGACTACAAAAATTGGTGCACATATGTAGCAGCTCAGGATGCACAAAAAACTCCATCAGCACGTTTCCGTAAACCCAACAGGAAATCCACGTTTTTGAAAAAATGGCGAGCATGACAGGCCATTTTTGCTCAAAATTGGCCAGTTTCAAAATCTATCTCCTCCTAGGGATTGTCGTACACATCAGAAATTTGGCCAGCACAAACTGCAGGACGTGGTGATTAAAAGGTATTAAAATTTTCCGCAAAAGTCTGACGGCGTGGAAAAGCGGCTCGTGCAATTTCGATGAAAGATCATTTTGTGCATTTTCGCTGTGTTTAAGGAATAAGTCATCTAGATCTACACAATTCAGTGGGCATGTGTAGCATCTCAGGACGCACAAAAAAGTCAATCAGTGCCGAGGCCTAAACCCAACAGGAAGTCCGCCATGTTGAAAAAGGACGCCACCATAAAACGCCATCAAACGGGACTACTGTGCTCTGATCTGCCCCAAACTCGACACACCAAATCCGAGTCCCGCTGAGAGCGCGTTTCTACTGAACCCCGATGTGCGCGAGGGCCGACAATCGTACGGCGAGGATCCGTCCATCGCTGCTTGCAGCTTTTGTTGCCATCTATGTGCCCACACTACTCTGCGTGTTCAGCCAAAAAGTCGCAGAACTTTTGCAGATGAGTCACTAAAAGTTTCTTGGTTGTGCAGGGCAGAGGCAGGAGGGCAGATTTTTTTTTTTTGATAGAACAAGTTAAATAAAGTAATTTGGTGACAGATTATAATTGGTGTTCTGGTGAAATGGCACAACGAAGATGAGCAGCTTAACGACAGTCGGAGAGCTCAGAATCCAACAATTCTTTCTGTTTCTAGAGTTTCTTGCTGATTTTTTTTAAACGATGCCTTTCAAACCTGCCAGTGGGCTTTAGGGTTCAGAGGATTAAATCAAAATGGATTAAAAAAGAAAAAGAAAGAAAATGAAACGCAAATTGTGTAAATTTGGTAAAAAAAAAATGTGATGAATATCAAAAGTCAAATCTCCCTCATCAGACCTAAAAATAAAAAGCCTCTCTCTCCTCTTGCTCTTATCTTTTCCACTGGCTGTAGAAGCAACACTCAGCTCCTAAACCTACGTATCGTGCAGCTCTGTGACCTTCACACAGTCCTGCCATGGGAAACGAAGGCATCGCTGAACTGTTCGAATGTGTTTTCCTTATAGCAAAGCACCTGACAGACCCAGCAGGAGAGGAGAGGGATGGGAGGGGAGGGAGAGGAGGAGTGAATAAAGCTCTATTCAAGCAAGCCCAGCTGACACGGGCTCTTAGTGGATCTCTCCCTCTTGGCAGAGTAGAATGGCTGCCCTACGGATGTCTTATTCTCGCCAGGAAACAGTGAGGGTAGCTGCACTCCATGCATACAAATCACACTCGGGCTTCACTAAAACATAGATGCGCTCGCCGCTGCTCTAAAACACTTAAAAAAAAGAGGGAAAAGAGGAGCAGGAGGAAGAGGTGATATTCTGGTGACGCTCTAATGGAGGAAGCGTGCGGAGGTTGAGAGGTTTGTGTCTCCCTGTCTGGGACGCAGCCATGCTGAAGAGACTCCGGCCTCCGAGCTCGGCGCTACAGCAGAGCTTTGAACTTCCCTGAATAACAAATCACTCTGGTGTCTTTATGCCATTCGTTTCCCTTCCAAAGCTATTAGAATCTGGAGAGTCTTCAAATTAATCGATCGTCGGCTCGTCGCTCTCAGCCTGGCAGCTGGAAGACGGAGGGAAGTTTAGTCAGCTCGTGATTTAAAAAGGCATAAACCCTAATGTGTGTCTCATAATTGAAACTACAATATAGACGTGATAAAAAGAAGACCCGTTGTGGACAAAACAGCCGGTCCTGACCCAACAGATCACAGCTAATCAGGAGCCGGGATCAGACCAGAGGCTGAGGGTCTCTGGGAGAAAGCGGCATCGCAGTAAGACGAGCTGCGCTGAAACTGCACCGTGCTCGTAATGTGAACCGCTCGGCTGGCCGTCGCTCGGTGGCTTTGCAGTGAACGCTGCTCGACGGAGACGTTTTCACTGCAGCCTCCGTTAACAGCGACTCATCCACATGCAGAACAAGATCTGTAATATAATTTACTAACTTGATCCAAAGGTAATATATTTTGTGATGACAGAATGAATTTAAAAACATAAATGACGCTAAATTCACCACAAAATGAGGCTTGAAAATACAGTCGTGACTCGATAATCGGCCCTTAACAATCCTAAACTTTGCTAGTTTTTAGGAAAAACCAACAGAACCCATAAAAACAGCCTTAACATAGCGACAGCCTTGGATTCTGACTCCAACATGACATTTAATGTCACCAATCAGGATGACGGCGTATTATCTGACTGAACAATCCCACAGATTGGCTACGTTCACACTGCAGGACTTGATGCTCAATGAGGATTTCTTTGTGACTTCCTTCACGTTTCCAGTTCAATGCGACTTGTATGTGATCTGCTGTGTGAACTTCATACGACCCAAAAGTGTCCCGCATGCGCAGAAGAGGACACGACGACGTCACACGCAGCGAGCGTGCTCAGTGTTTATGGAAGTAAACATGGATGGTAACGGTGGAGCGTATCTGCCACTCCCCCGCCGCCACCGATGGTGGAAACAGAAGTGTGAGCGCTAACTAAACTAGCATCAGCAGCCAAGTACTGCCTGTGTGTTCTGGACACTTCCACCCCGTCAGAGCGCTGCCCCGGGGTGGAAGTGGCCGGAAAGTGCACAATTGCACCGGTCAATTTGGCGTGAAATCCTGCGATGCGTCGTGTTCCAACAACACACTAGTTATTATAACAACTATGAACAACAATAATTAACAACTAATGATCCTTCCAGCATCAAGCTCTCCTTGTATCTGGACCTCCGTCTTGACAATCCGACAGCCTTGCTATCCGACATAGCAGAAGGTTTTACATTTAGTGTCGGATTATCGAGTCACGACTGTACATCTTCTGATCATCTCCAGAATGTGATGACACATGAAATGAATTAAGCCCAAACAACTCTCAGCTCAACCGGCTCCGACGGTAATTTAACAGGTTTGCATATCGGCTGTGATGATTGTGACAAACGGGACCATTACAGGGATGACTCTCCGCTCCGTCAACTCTGGACGTTGGACTACGTCGGACGCTGCCTTGCAAAGCGTTGCAGTGGTGGAGCCTCGGGTCTCAGAGGAGAAGAGAGGTGCAGGAGTCAAGAAGTATTTGTTCCACGTCCAGCTCCAGCAACGATAACGCATTCATACAGCGCTCATGTCCACTTACAAGCCCAGCCTGGCCATGCATGGTGTCGGCAGTTTTTGCATCGTTATAATAGACACCGACTGTATGTGCTCGGCTTCCTTTGTGAAGTTTGTGATGAGCTCACCCAGTCATGTGTACAGATTCTCACCCACTCTTCCTCGGCTAGCGCAGTGTTCGAGTGGGAGAGAGGAACAAATTTTTGCCTGCCAGGCTGCTAAGGCTGCTGCTTCCTGCGTAGACACACCCAAGGTGTCACAGCAGAAACATTTGACAGGGAGGGTAGCAATTAAGAGATGCACTCTGACAGATGTATTACGGGCAGCCGCGCCGAGCTGCCAATTTTCCGAGAAATTAGCAGATGGGGGAAGATACCGACAAATAAGACGGGAGCGTTTTTTTGTGGAGGGACGGCTCTGTTGAAAAGTGTTATTAATTAAACACACCGTGGATCAGATGTGGGTGTAGAACAGAGGAGCTGGATAATCAGTCGGTTTGTTCGCTGGTTTGTGACGGTGAGGCGGTTTTTGCAGATGGTGCAGCTGATTAGTGTAAAACTGAAGTTACATGACTAAGAAAGATAATTAACGGGACAATGCAAACAACAAGAAAAAGAGGGGTTTGCATCTAAACAGTGAAGCAGAGTGAAGCTTTTTTACGTCTTACAAACTTTGTGCAAACTTCTTGCTGATGCCATTGAGGAATGAGATATGAAACAGCTTCATCAGTGTTTCTCACGGTTTTCTTTTTCATTCATTCAGACCAAACCCCCATAATAATGGAGGGATCCGTGGTAATATCTATGATACATACGAGACAGAACATCAAATCATATAATGCAGAATAATGCAGTAATAAACTAAAGACTAATTCTAAACTAAAATGTCCAAATAATTTATCTATGATTCACTAAACACTGAAAATATACAATTGGGATGTAGAAATATCCGGAGGTTAGATCCGGTTTGTCTCCATGTCGGGGATAATTCAGAATTATAATCAACTAATGAAGGTTCAAGTGTTGTTCCATGTGAGGTAATGTCCATCCATCCATCATCTCTACACCTTCATCCTCACTAGGGTCATGGGGGGCTGGAGCCTATCCCAGCTGACTCAGGGTGAAGGCAGGTTCACCTGGACAGGTAACCAGTCTATCACAGGGCTACACTTAGAGACAGACAACCAAGCACACTCACATTCACACCTACGGACAATTTACAATCACCAATTAACCTCAGCATGTTTCTGGACTGTGGGAGGAAGCCGGAGAACCCGGAGAGAACCCACGCTGCACGGGGAGAACATGGAGACTCCACGCAGGAAGATCCCAGGTGTCCTCACCAGGATGCGAACCGGCGACCTTCTAGCTGTGAGGCAACGATGCTAACCACCGAGCCACCTTGCAGCCCTATGAGGTCATATGCACAAGTTCATTACTTTAGAAATGCTAATTTGCATCCTGCTACTGTCGAATGCTGCTGGTATATAATAAACGTAGACGAAAGACTCCTACAAACAGCAGGAAGCGACAAACTAAACTTCAGGTTCTTGTTTTGTCAAAACCTGCCCTTTATTACTAATGGATGTAGGAGCAGATCAGGAAACGCTGTTCTGTATTTGGTGTGAATGGGAACCTTTGTGTCTCTGTGTTTCCAACCGGAAGGAGACAAACCAGTTTTGACCGCTGAAAGTTACCGTATGTGTGGATGTTGATGTGGAAATATGCACTATAGCAGCCTACCAGGAAAAGTCATCGATCGCTATCTTCATCTTCCTCCTCCACTAAAACCACTAAACTCGTCTTCTTCAGAATTACTTCGTCACACACTTTCTCAGTCTCTCTTTCATTGACGCTCTCAATGTCACTCAAGGCAAATTTGTAAAAATCGTAAAAATCCACAAATTAGCTGCATCAGTGTTCAAAGCTTGTGAAAAAAGTAGCGGCTTATAGTCCGGACATTACGGTAATGTTATGGACCAATATTGGTGCTAAAATGTGGAAAAATTCCTAAATAATCAGACACAACTTAACAAATTTTTGTATGAATGCAGTTGAAATATTTGTGACCCAGTCCGATCCCGACTGTCCGACCAGGGTGCCGCCAGACGAACAGAAAGGAGTCTGAAAGAGGCTTTCTGCCAGATAAACCCGACCCCTGAATGACGCTCGGCTCTCAGCGGGCTCCAGCTGACAGATGTATACATTATGAACTAAACTGACTGGCTTTTTATCTCCCGGATGACAGACTGATGGGAGTCATGAGGACATCCAGCTGCATGAGAAATGCTACGAAGCTCCAGCGAAAAGCAACAGGAAGCATTTTAGGGAAAGGGGAAAAAAAAAAAGAGTAAAATCTCTCTCATTGGACTGGTGTTACAACACAGAAAATACTTGACCATTGGCACAGCGAACAACCCAAATTATTTCAGCACAAAGGCTAAGCACTCTAAATAAGTACTTGTAGTAAAGGGATTTCTCTTCCCCTAAGAGGCACAAAGGTTAGCGAACCGGGGCAGTTTTTCATCAGGCCTTTTTCAGAATTACAGCTCTTGTCTGGTTGGTAATTACTGCCATGTTTTTGTGAGTGTGTGTGTGTGTGAAGATTTACTGTTCCTCTGGCTCTGCATCTGTGTCTCTGAGGATTTCTGTGGAAAAGAAATAATGACATCTCCATTACATCCGCAGTATTTAGAAATTACCCCCTAATCTGATAAGTGAAACCTCAATACCGCAGAAGCCTGACGGTGGATCGTGTGTCTCTACGTTATATTTTACTCATTGGACAAAACCCCCGGTCTCGCTCTGTGACAGACGATTCAAGGTATGACCTTTCTTCTGCAGGGCAACCTGACATTTAGACCATCTGACAACAGGACAGTAGAGCCACTGTGCAGTAAATAAAACTCACGAGACACGTAATGAAACGGTGTGTGTGGATTTCCATCACGCAGACAAAGAGCCGGTCTGACGTGCACACAGAGCATCGGCAGGTTTTTCTTTTTTTTTTTTTTAAGGGAAGCAGAAAATAAATAAACAGTATTTAGACCTGCATGCTTGAGGACAGACTTTCAGTCAGTGACATCTTCACAACAATAGTAATCTTCCCAGGAAATTACTGTGTAGTCTCACTGGCCACCAGGCACGACTGCACAACGTATCATTTCAGCATAAACAGTGAACACATGAAGTCCAGCGTGAAGGAAGGAACAACAACACATCAGACTAGAAGCTTTTGTCTTTGCTGCATGATGCAAAAAGACATTTTACA
>NW_007578141.1:227257-233500 GCF_000690725.1 Stegastes partitus | reverse complement strand
AAAACCTGTCGGATAGCAGGTTTAGGATTGTTAAGGGTCGACTGTAGATAGAATCACTTTTGGCCAAATGTCTTCTTTCTTCTTAAAAACGCTGTCGTCATTTACTGTACATCAGACAGATAAAGAGCACAGACATCCAGCCAGACACTTCCAGGGAATCTGGAGCTGAGTCACTTCTGCTTTCACAACCAGCACAACCTCTTCATAAGCACTGATCCTCTCTGCAGCACTGAATGAATGAGGTTTCCAACAGTTAAACCTGCCTGATGGCTGGCAACCACACAGATATATTTAAAACCAGTGCTGTTACATCAACCTTTAGTACAGCCTCAGCTACACCAGAATCTCCCCGACGTCTGGCTTCTTGTGCCTCTAGGATCACAGCAAGTGTCTTCGTCATGTGTCACAGTTCAATAAGAGTATCCATTTAGCAAATAATCCTCGAAAGCAGAAAGTAACCGGATAAAAAAATATTTAACATGGTAACTGAAGGGTGATTGGTTAAGAATTACTCATTAAAGAGACACAGTTGTGCTCCTTCAATAAAAAAACAGGTAAACTAAATTGATATCTGAAAACCACCACAACGACCCAATATTTGGATATTCAGGTGTTCAGGTCCAGCCCTACTAAACAGCTGATGTCACATTAATAAATGTAAATATAAAACACATAAAACATGGCCTGGACAGGTTCACAGTTTCAGGATTCCCTAAAACCTCCATGTTCCTTGATTTGACCCACACTAGTAGATCTACAATCCATCTCAGTGGATATGTGGCTCACATCTGACCCTAAACAGTCAAACATTTGTAGCACCTGTACAAAAGTATACAGTTTATTAAAATGTTTGTGTATTCTGGGTCACTTTAGGAGAATTTTCAGGCTAAAAGAAAGACATTTAGGGTGTTTTTAATGCTGTCAAATCTCAAAACAGTGTGTAAGGGTTAATTATTTATACGACTGCAGCCTGTAAATGAGACGCTTTGGGACCTAAAATAGTGAAAAATCCTGTATTTATTTCATATCGCTATAAATATTGCTAAAAAACTAAACATTGAAATGCAGGTTTGTTTGTTTTTTTCCCACCAAGACTTAAGCTGTGGACTTGTTGCTAATGCAGGTTTCATTTCTAGCAGATGTCGAGCAGGTGTCGTGTGTTCAGAACCTCACTTGTACTGAGCCTGGAAATGTTCCTGGACGAAGCTGTGTTGAACCCTGGGCTGCTGGGACGGGCACGGGTCCGGAGACGGCACCTCCTCGGCTCCACCGGAACCCTGCGGCACACAGGAGACCACCGGTCAGCACAGCACTGCCACACTCTCACAGCGCTTCATCCATCACCGGCTGTCGGCCGTTAGCCATGAGAGAGCGGCGCCACAATCAAACAAGAAAACATGTGGAAAAGCAGTTTTTTGTAGCTTCTCTTTCTGCAACAAAAACACATTCAAATGCAGCAGAAAGCCCCCAACGGAGAAGCCCTCGTCTTTCTTCTTTTATCTGCTCACCTACAACAGAGGGGAAGCTGGCCTTGGATGCAGATAAAAGACGAGGGGAAAAAGCTGAATTTGATCACTGACAGACTTGCGAGGTCACAGAGCAAATGTGTGGGTTGATGTGCGCAAACTGCTGAGTGCTAATGACAGCACCACCTAAACGACCTCCTGCGTCAGTTCTGCAGAACAACGAACGAAGAAACACGAGGTTTTATTTATATCTCCTATATGAGCGATGTGCAGCTTATCTGGTGGATGGAGGATCTGTGCTCACTCCCTCATTCCCTTCATTTTCTCTTTCCTTGCGGCGTCTCTTGTTTGCCTCCCTCTCTGTGTGATTGTGTCTCTGTTTTTGTGTTGCTCTCAATTATCCCCTGGCTGCCGATCCACCTGCACACCTGCTACTCATCGAACCGCCGGGCCCCAGCCAGCAGCCCCGGTCCGACACCTCCCTGTCTGCTCAGGCTGCCATGTGGCGCTAACGACTACTGCCGAATCCAGCCTCGGCAACCTGTTGCTCCTCGTGTTTCTCTCTCTCTTGCTCTCTGTGCATCAGTATTCCAGTCGCTCCGTGTTACCTGCCCATTAGCTCTGCTCGAGTCCTGCCACCGCCTGCCACGTCTGTTCTGCTCAGCCCGGCGACACGCCAGCCACCGACTCGGCGCGCCGCCGTTCCCTCAACCTGCCAAACTACCGCATCTCTGGATTGGCCCGCTGGCTTCTCTGCTCATCCACTTCCACGACTGCAACATCAAATTTTATTTATATATATATCGCGCTTTAAGACGACCTGAGTTGACCGTGTTGTATATGCAAAAGAAAACCAGACATAAAACATGTTAAATTCAACTTTCGCAAATAAAAGAAACACAAAATACTGAAATGTTACGACCACTAAGAGCACCCACAAGCCACTTGAAAATGTATGTCTTGAGATTTCTAGCTGATTAGATTTTAGGATGAAGGTTATTCCAGAGTTCTAGCTGCTACCATGAAAGCCCGGACTGTAGTAACCATCAGTGAAGCAGGTAGAGCAGGTGTTAACACATGCACGCCTTCATGAACAAATAAAAGAACCCTGCAATGCATGATGCCCCTAAAGGTGTTATGCTTTGTTTTTTTTTAGTTAGGGGTCTTGCAGTGGCTGCAGATGAGGTGGAAACCCAGGAGAGTAGCTAACCTCGAGGAAAGTAGCGGTTGCACTTTTCAGCTCTTTCAAGAGTGTTTGAAGATCTTCTCTTGCTGAGTTGATTCTGACGCCCCGACACCTGACTGCTGCTACTATGGATCCATATGTCATGTCTTGAACAGTGCAGGGGCATCGAAGGTATTGTCCTCACATTGATCACATCATATCTGACGGATGGTCTTGATTATTCTTTGACTGAAGGCGCCATTTTGGGATCCATGTTTAAGACATAAGATTCCTTTTTTCATTGTTTTGTAGAATCTTCTTCGAGAATCTGTTGGATGGATCTCAATGTTCTCACACTTATACATATAAATAAGCCTGAGATTGCTGTGTTTGGTCAGCCAGACCTTTAACACGACCCCGACGGCACCCTTGAGCCTTTTGTTTCATAAAATCGATGTTTCTGTGAAGAACCTTGAAGTGATTTTTGACAGCTCCTTCAAATTTGACAGACAGATCAGCTCAGAGGCCAAAACTGTCTTTTTTATTTATTTATATGAGACTTCCAGCCAAGGTGAATGCCAATCTATCTCGAAACAACTGGTGTCTTTATCACCACTCAGGTGAACGGCTGTAAATCTTTACATCTTCTGAGCCTTCAGGTGGTACAAAACGTAGCTGCTGGTTTGTCTTTTTAAACAGGAAGAGATTCCAGTTTGGTTTCAAATAGGTTGACGCCACTTATTGAGCAGAACTCTTCGGTCTCCATACTTTGGTTGGAGCACCGAGGAACCAGATGCTTTTGGATGATCCGAGATCCACGAACAAAAGTAAATGAAGTCCTCACAGTAGCCACTCAGCTTCTCAGGTAAGAACTGCTCAGGCTTTAGAAACTTCTAAATCGCTGCTGAAGATCCACTTCCTGTCGGTGGTTTTGTCTTCAAGTGTGACACCCTGACTTCGCCTCTTATTGTGACGTCTTTTTATTCAGATTTGTCTTCAGTAATTGGGTTTGCCATTTTATTTGCACAACACTTTGCTTTATTAGTAAATCTTCACCTTCACTTGAATCAAACCTTGCACGAGTCGAGCTGCTTTCCTGCGTGTTAGCCGTTAGCTACACTGAGCTTCACAATCACAGAGATGAGAGCGTTATCGGTCTTCCCGTCTGACCCCGAGCAAGAAAGCAAATGAGCACATTTCCCAAAATATCAAACCATTCCATTCAGTCGCCTGTGAAACGGTGAACAAACTCTAAAACGTTGTAATAAGCGGCGGTACTGTATCAGCGAGTGAATATCTCTGTACGGCACCGACTCCATTTCACACCTTTTCAGGCGGAGAAAATGTCCCGAAAAACCTCCTTTAAGTGGCTCCTGCTTTAAAGGCAATCATGTGGCACACGAGCGCCGTGTTTTCTCTCCTCGCACGCTATCAGTCCCACAATAGCCCGGCGCAAAAGTCGGGGTACTTGAGAATGCATTAAGTCATCATATCATCCCAGCTGGGCTTTTACGCGGCACTGGCCCGGTCAAACGGAAACGCCTCCTCTGTTGACACACTCTGTTTGCTGCTCCTCGGAGCTACTGGTCCCAGCGCCGGCTGCCAGCGTTCCCAGGCTGGCGGCTCGACCGTGACCTCCACTCGCACGTGAAGCTGAACGGAGGTTTAGAGTTTCCGAGTGTGCAGCGACGTCGGCGAGAGACACAGGAGTCCTTTGCAGCTCGCCAACATTTCAAATCCTCGCTCTATTCTCCTAAAAGCATTTGAGCTCAGCGAAGACTGAAACCCGACCTCCGGGCTGCGCTGCCTCAACAGGCAACGACAAACCTCTTCCTAATCCGTCCTCTTTGCATGGAGGTCCTCTAGATTTTTCCAGCTCGCATTCAGTTTACACGAGAGGTTACGAGTGCAACCCTTCATACTTTTTTAAATCTGATGCACCGAACACAGCGCTTCACTCCCTCTTTCCGCCTCCTCCGCATACTTGGAAACAGATTCCATTCCTATCTTTACGATAACAAAGCAACGCCGAGGCCAGACACAGTCGGTCTTATCGCCTCTCGGAAATCCATGCCCAGCTCTGCCGTGTCAATAGACCGCAAGGTGTCGGCGGCGAGTTAACGGCGGCTGTTGGCGACGTTCAAGCGCGGCGAGAAAGTGGGACAGCTTACACGGCCGCTGACACGCGCTTCTGATAAGACATTAGTCATCTGAAATGATGGCGGCCAGACATCAGTCCCCGGCGGAATAAAGCTGCTGCTGGTGTAAGAAAATCGTTTTACAGGTTGTGAAATGACCCCGGCAGAACAGGGGGCCATCTCCGGAGATGCCACGCGCCAGTCTGAAATTGAGATGCTATCTTTGAAATTGCTTGTCAGAGAAATATGCCAACTTCCACCTGATAAAGACGGAACTAAACAGGCAGCAGCAGAGACAAAAAAAAAAAGAAAAACAAAAAAAAAACTGAGCAGGAAAAAAAAAAAAAAAAAAACGGAGCAGCTATTTTTAGAGGAGGGAGAAAAAAAAGGAAAAGCCCAAGGTGTGAAATTTCATTCTTACACTTACCTTCCAGTATTTTATGCTCTTGCACATCCTGTACTACACCTATACGCAGCACACACACTGACACAGACATTTACAACCTGCACACACACATCCGGATGCTTCCTTCCTTCTCTGCAGTAAATATCCTCGTTTTAATGTTTTCACTCATAAGAAGAAGAAAAAATCTCATTTATTGGCTCTTTAATTGGACTCTAATTATCACATATTTTGAGGCGGTTTGTGACACGTGGGGTGAAATATTTTGCCAGGAGTAAATCAGTGTTTAATCTAATTAGCTATTTTGATCATTTGGCCCCGACTCTTTGGGCCCGTCGCTGCCTCCCGTGGCTGCTGATTTGGTTTGTCTTGGGAGAAACCCACCGTATAGTAGTTTGTTGATTCTGGCATCGCGTCTCTGCAGCGATCCACCAACCGTTTTGGAGCAGAAAAATGACAAGTTCTTCTAACTGTGCCAGCTGCTTCCCTTTAGAGTCGTTTTTGAGAGTCGCATTTTTGTCGGTGAAGTACTGGGATTTCGTTGGAGGCCTAAAATTGAGGTATTTTAGAGTCACTTCAGGCTGACTACCTTTCAGCAGCGGGGTCCTTTATGATGGGTGTAGCGCTGACCCAAGTCAGAAAGAGCTTCTATCTTAGGCTGTGAGAGGGCTGTCGGCTTTGTCACTGCACTGGTTGTTTCACAAACCAGATCGAAGCACATGTGACACACACAGTTCAAGACTCCCTCCAGGAACAATCGAGTTTTTTACCTTGTAAATATGCCCATTATTTTATTTTATGTATTTATTTTCAATGCAAAAAGACGTATCATGAGTGGAATAAGCAGGAAACATGTTGACAAATGAGCATTTCCGCCTCGAAACTGCTGCGTGTCTCCAAAACGTCGTCACAAAAACAGTGAAGCGATCTTGTCGGTTTGCAGCTTGGAGCTTTCTGTATCTGGACTCTTCTTCTGATTTAGTTTCTGGTTCCAAAGTGCACGGCTGAGTTGCTTCAACATTACAATTTGCCACTGCACAGCATGGATTAGCTTTATAGTGTCTGAGCAGA
>NW_007578141.1:223462-226482 GCF_000690725.1 Stegastes partitus | reverse complement strand
GGGGTTTATTTAACGTCCTGCGAAGGACTTTTTTAAATGAAATGGAAATAAAACCAGAACGTGTACAAAAGGTAACACGGACAAATATAAACACAAAAATGTGCAACTGCTGATACCTCAGATATGTAAAGCCCGAGAATTGTCTACCTCTGCTTAATCCGTGAGCCTCGATGCCAGGATGGGGGCATTCGCCAGTGCCCGAGGAGCGAGGAGAA
Organism: Stegastes partitus; assembly: GCF_000690725.1. Classification (NCBI taxonomy): domain Eukaryota; kingdom Metazoa; phylum Chordata; class Actinopteri; family Pomacentridae; genus Stegastes; species Stegastes partitus. Next base: position 226,267 of record NW_007578141.1, on the reverse strand, counting down.
AATTAAAACTTAAATCCCTCACCCTGGCACCTCAGAGGGCCGTAATTGATTTGTGGGATTTAGATAAATGACAAAGATACAGCGTGCGACCGAGTGGTGGGCCGGAGCCCGGCCGCTGGCTCAGCAGGAGGCCAGGGTTCACCGAGTGAGACGTTTAAGCTGACTGATGGTAGAAAGGAGAGACGGGGCCGGAGTGGTGGAGAGAGGACAGGGCGATAAGCTAACCGGCTGCCTGAGAAGGTCGTTTTCTTACAACAGAGAACACAGGCTGATTTAAGAGCAAGTTAATGAGAATATCGCAGTGAGGTTTACTGATAATCTGGGATTTATTGTTTCTGGATAATTATTCACACTGACAAGCAAATATGTTTATTTCCTAACAGGGATTATTGGCCTGACTGGTTGTAGGCCTGACTGGTTATTGGCCTGACTGGTTATTGGCATGGCCGACTATCGTGGTCGATATGTGGCATTTTCTTGATTAACGTATTGGTTAATTTTTTTGGATTATTGATAAATTAATGAGCTACTTGAGGTCTTCTGCAGCCTCCTCTCTGGTCTCAGAAATGTCTCTCAAGCAGATCCTGCAAAAACTGAACCAACAAACACAAGTCGTTGCCACAAACCAGGACATTAGCTTCTCTCACGGTGGCTAAGACGATGCTAACGGCTAGCAGCTAAGTTAGAAGGCAGAGATAATCCGAACCGGAGTCTGGAAATTAAAAAAAAACAAGAAAAATTAAAGTCGCAAGTGCCGATGGACTGGCCTTTGCGCATGTTGGGGTTAGACAGAAACACGTTCCAGGCGGGACTCTGATGTGGTGTGTTGAGTTTCAGCCTAGTTACAAGCCACTTCCTGTTTTATGGCGAGCCGTGGCGGCGTGCGTGTCGGGCCGTGATGGCAACACGCTCTATCCAAGACTCAGATCATGTATGAAAAGTTTCAGGCAGATCGGAGCACACGCAGGCGCCGTCCTTTTTCAAAATGGCGGACTGATGCTGTAAGATCTGGACCTTAGTGGGAAATAAAAGTGACGGAACAGTGAAAGATTAAGAAAACAGAGAAGAACAGTGAAGCTGCAGGAGACAAACTGATCAATCTCAGTCACATAAACAGAGGAGAGCCTCCTAATTTCATCACTACTATTGCTATTTTACATATTTAGTTAAAGCCGCCCTTATCAATGGAGAAGCCTTGTTATGAATGCTATCACATGCTGTTAAAACTCTCATATCGGCCCAGAAATACCAGCTATCGGCCTTTCTTGATTACCAATAATTGGCATCGTTATCGACCCTGGAACACCGATATCAGTCGATCCCAGTTCCTAACACTGATAAAATGTGAATACATGCAAAGTAAGTATATTATTGACTAAATATGAGAGGCAACAACAGATACTCATGTTGTTATCCCCCAAGAAATCACTGACTAAAAAGAGTTTTGGCAGCTTCATAAACAGCTTTACTCATCATCCATCTCAGCAGCCAGGATGTGGACACGCAGACGACTAGCGCAAGTCTACCAAGTCTCTGTTAAACCCCGGACTGTTGACTCCTGGACATCTGTACTTCAGCATGAAAGCTTGAAATCGCACAGATTACCGGTGCACTCTGTCCCATCGGGGGGCGGCGGGAGGCGGGGGGAGGCTTTCAATAATTCACCCAAAAAAAATGTTGCTGGGAGTGATTCATCTCCGCGAGTCGATCCGCCGTAAAGGAACTCAGGCACTCACAATCCAGGAAATGTGCCCCCCCTCCGTCCTCACAGACCACCTGTCTCATCCTGATGGGTTCTCAGGGACGTTTGTGGGGGGGTAGATCGTAAAGGATGGGGAGGCGGGGGGCAGTGTTCTCAGTAATGGCCCTGATGTGAATAATTTAAACAATCCGTAGAAACACACAGCGATGGACATGTGCTGCCGCTGGAGAGAGCACTATAGCGGAGTGATTGAGAACAAGCCCCAGCAGCACCTGAATCCCCGCGGCGATCGTAAAAGAGAGGCTCTGGGATGGAGGGAGGGTTAAAGATACGGAGCAGGACGCTGAATATGTATGTGTGTTTATCGATACGGACGTGCAGATGGAACGACCAGCAGCTGACATGCAGAGCGTTGATAAATAATGGACAGTCTCCCTGAACGCTGGCTTTCCGTCGCGTGGTTACCTCTCTATAAATAGTCTCGATAATACCGATGCTGGAAGCTTTTCTCTCTGACCCTTCGGCCCATTATTCCCCTCGGGCGATCGCTCCGGGTGGGATGCATTTGTATGGACATGCTAAGTGCCCAGACATCGGTGCGTGGACTCAAACTGACCTCGGGGTTGTAGCTGAATGACTGCTGTGTGCTGCGCGGCTATAAAGCATAATGGAGGAAAGGCAGCCGGGGCCCCGAAGACGATCGTTACCCCGAGTCGATGCTGCAGCTATCTGTCAGGTCACGGGTGGCTAAAAGGTGACCGCGGTTGTGAGAATATACTCGTAGTGAACGTTCGCAGTGCATCTGTTATGTTGTCAGATCTTCACGTTAGCACCACAGACGAAGCTCTACTTTGCATCGCCTTCCTATTTGTAACCGCCGTGGACGTGCAGCGAGCATCCACTCTGATGGAACGTCTCCCCTGCTGGCCTCTTCTTCTGTGCGCTGACCTACAAACAACAGCAAGGGCTTCACGGAGTCCAGTTTGTTTACAGAGCAAAGGTGAACTGTCAAGCACCGGACGCTGTTTCAGAAACACTCTGAGATCAAGCCTCGACATGACCGAGGTGTTAAAGAGCTGCCTCACAAAACTCTAATTATGCAG
>NW_007578141.1:201912-222673 GCF_000690725.1 Stegastes partitus | reverse complement strand
TACAAAACTAACTCCAAGGCTCCACTGAACACGTACTGTATGTGGAACCTTTATGGAGCAGAATGAATCTTTTACTGGCTACAGCTGCGGTGAACGTACAGCGCAGTGTTGTGGCAAAACGAGACGGCTAGCTTTTATTTTTGGGATTGTTCTGTCTTTAGTTTGTGAACCCAGCACGGCACTGCGAAACTTCAGGTTTGTTTAAATAGTGAATTGACATGTACAGACAACAGTAGGCTCTGTAGGGATAAAGCAGCTCAGCAACTGTCAGCTGGTGCTGCCAAATAGATGCAGACGGAGTGATCAAGACTCTAATAGAAGAAGAAGAAGAAAAAAAAAAGACACTTCATGATCCATTTCTGTGTGAACGGGCCCTCCACACCTTGTGTAACAAATAGGGATGGAGGACTGATCTATTTTTATGGCTCTGATGTCGACGGCACACACACGACTTACAGCTGGTGTGGCTCTCATTGATTACAGTGGAAGCAAAGTGATGCAGCTTCCAAAGGTTCTACATCCATTATGTGAGCAGCGGAGCCACAGAGGAACACTGTAAAACTAAAATGTTTGATGAGGGCTGTAGTCACCAAAGAGAATCTCAGATGGCTGGAATGTACCTTTGGTTGATTTGTATATTAACTAAGTCTACGCTACCGACAGGCCTTGTTAGCCGAAACAAACTCTAAGATTAACCCTGCTTCAAATTTACTGACATCTTTTATCCTTGGGTTCAATTTAACCCCAGCAATTTAACCCTTTCAACACTATAGCCCGTTATACCGGTCTGCGGCCTTCACCCTGTTTGACCCTGCAGCCGGTATAGTGGCTCTGGTATATGCCGACTATTCATTTTGATTGTCTGTCAGTGGGAATCCCCGTATATGAACACATGATTCAGTCATGAAATAAATTATGCAAATAGTAATAATAATACTAATTGCATACAGGGTTCTCGCCAGCATCATAACAGAGTAACGGCCCGTTACGTTGCTGCCTGAAAAAATTACGCTGCAAATTGGGCTGATAGGTTGTTTTCAAAAATATTTAACAAGAAGCACCAATGGAGTTTCACTACTGTCGTCGTCGCTGCTAGCGCTAAGACTCCCCTCGGGTCAACAACGATGACTTCCTGACCCTGGTATATATCCCTGGTAATTATGAAGTTTACCTTTTCACACCTGTATTTCACTTGACAAGAGTAAATCTCCAGATATATACAACCGTCAACTTGTCTACTTTTGATTGATGTAATGATGTGACGTCTACTTAAGAATTTATGAGTGATTAATCAAAACCATATCTGATCATGAATTTCAAGTCAAAGTTACTCAGTGTTGAAAGGGTTAAATAAAACCGAAAAACTTTTGTCAATGACTTATTTAGAGATGTTAAACACTGAATTGACCCCAAACATAACAGGAGGGTTAAAAGAAGCCAGTCTTGGCAGCAAATTGAATTATTTTAACCTGCTTATTTTATCCTGAAGTGACAACAGCAGGCTCAGAGTAGAACAGCATGCACCTGTTCATACTGATTTTTTTTATAAATAAAGTTATACCTGCACAAGAGTTACTGAAGATAACAAGTTAGCTTGTTAGCATTTTCATGTCACATTTCTCTTTAACTGTGCTGTCCAAAAAAGACACAGCGGTAGAAGCTAAAAAGATTAGTTTGGAGACAGCGAATCATTTCACTCACAAGGATCTCAAAGTTGACAAAAAATAATGGATTGATTCTTGAAGGATTTAGAAGTAACAGAGGTTAACGTCCAGCCAACGAGAATTAAGTAAGATGAGAGCAACCTGGAAGCTATGAGACTGATTTGGCAGCAGTGGTTTCCTGCTGATCATAAACTGGTCACAAAGGCTGTTCACTGAATGCCACTATCTGTAGGTGAAAGGTGTGAAGACAGAACCATCATCACGGTGCTGTACATCCAGACCCTCATGACAAAAGACCTCAAAATGAATGTCATCCTCACCAGATGAAAAAAGAACTTTCAACGAGAGAAACAAAAGACAAGCTTCAGACAGACTTGATGACAGACGAGATGAAGCCAAGACAAGGAAGGAGGAAGCCTATATTCTTGTGGCCTGAACGTTCTTGGTGTGCTGTCAACACGCCGTCTGAGTGACGGCGCGGCGCAGTACGTCCACAAACCACATCGAGAGAGAGAGTATACAGCTTTGTTTTTCCTGCTGGTGTCACACGAGTGAGTCGTGTTTTAAAGACGGGTCCTGAGCTCAGCGCAGTGAGTGATACTGACATCAACGTGGACTTGACCCAGAGTCCTCCACTGACTGCACCAGTAGTCTGACCTCAGAGTGACTCACTAATAACGGATGCTGACTGAGGCTGCGAAAAGCAAAGTTTGAAATGATAACAGAGGAAAAACTGAGCTGACGATGACCTTATGGTTGGACACTTTGGAAGATGAGTTCATTTGTTTTCCTGCAGCGAGTTGGATAAAATGATAAAACCACGTGCCAGTGGCCAAAGGTCTAAAGAGCAGTACTTAACTAATTTTGTATAATTTGTGTGGCAATAAAAATGTAAAAACGTCCCAATGTGGTTGCGTAGGAGGTTGTGTGCTATGTTGGTCAGGCTTTGTTGCCACAGTTAGCAGGTGGACAGGATGAGCAGGTTTCCTCCAGTGTTTGTAGTTTAGTGTAGATGTTCTCAAATGTCAGACAGACAGCCGTGTTTCCATTAGTTCTGTAAACAAGAGATGGAATATTAGCAGGAAACAACAATCTGTCATGTAAAGATGAGCATCGTAATGGTGTTGTTACCAGAGAATGAAGTCACCCTCCCTCTGTGTGTTGATGTTCTATGTTCTAGTAGCTGGTCTGCACGTGTTAATGCATGTGAGTTCCTCCCATTGAAACTGTCGGCCCTCTTTGCATTCAATAACAGAGAGAGAGGTGACACCCCCACACCGCAATGGAAAAGCAAGACAGTAGTCCAGTCTGAAGTGTGCAGGAAAGACTTTTGTTTTTTACGAGGTGCGTCAGAAAACTTCCAGGACTGGTGTCACAAAAGATATATTTCAAACTACAAACTACAAGTTTTCCCCTTCTGGAGTCTAACCCACTTCTCCAGCCTTCTCTTCACGCCATCATGCACTCCAGGATCCTCCTCAACTCCGTCGTCACAGCCATCTTGATGTCGTCCACGTCTTCTAAACGGGTCCCCTTGATGACCCCCTTGAGCTTGGGGAGGAGGAACCAACCCCACGGAGCCAGGTGGGATGAGTAGGGAGGTTGCTCCAGCACGGAGATGTTCTTCTCAGCCAGGAACTGTTGGATGCTCGGGGTGTTGTCATGGTGAAGCAGCCACAACTCTGGCCTCTTCTGAACAAAGCAAATGATCTCTTTGTAGATGTGCTGGTTGATCGTCTGAAGGGGAAAACTGGTATCTTGTAGTTTGAAATATATCTTTTGTGAGACACCTCGTAAGTTTTTGATTTATGTTATTTACCTCATTTCCGTGCTCTTGTTTCATTTCAGCTCAGCGTGACATTCTCTGAGGTCGTTCTGCTGCTACCTACACAGCGTCTCTTTACCCATAGCTTAGACCTACAAAGCACTTTACCACGGACACTTCAGCTCGTGGAGAGGCAGGGGGATGAGGCGCCAATCATACAACTAGTGAGATACATCCGCCATAGCCACCTTGAGACAACACCCAGTGGTTCTGAATGAATCTGCTTCCTGGATATACTTCATAATGACTTGAGGACATTATGACGTCTACATCTAGCACACCCCTGGGTATCTGCTGAACGTTTAACCCAGAAGGGAGTCAACGTAGACCTGGCAGGTCACCAGCAAGAGGCCTGACGCTGCCAAGAGTTTACTCCCTAGAGACTGTCTACATATCTGGCATGGTTGTAATGCATTTTATTCATTTTATTACACATTTGCTAAAACCTAATAAAAGAAAAATGCACATTTCAGGAGGAATCTGTAGCTACACGTTTCCACACTGAGAGGTTTCCAGAGAAATACAAACACAAAACAGTTTCCTTCTGGATATAAGGAAGAGGAATCACGGCTAGAGGCCCGGTAATAATAGAATAATAAATACACATTAAACGTTGGCTTCAGTGGAGAGCTGGTGTGTTTATGATGAAGAGATGAAACACACACCGGAGCCCAGTGGAGCCGGCGGAGCCAATCATCGCTCACTGATGCCATTTTTATCCGTCTCTAGACTTTATTCCTCCTCTAAAATAGAAAGAGGGCATAAAACACACTTTTAAAAGCTGCATTCTTTATTAAAATAATGTGGAAACAACCTTTGCTGTTGAGCAGGATTTGTGAGACGGCGGCGACGGGGGCCGAGGGGAGAAATGATTTGCAGCGACGGCGGGTCAACCTGAGCTGATGAGGTTTATTATTACCCCTCTGCCTCGGCGGGCTGATGAGGATAGAACGGCGGCGCACATCGACGGAGACACACAGGAGCCTCTGGTGCCGCTTTAATGGTCGTCACAAACAGCAGCAAATATAGTTTTATACACAAGAACTACAATACGGGAGGAATACAAAAGTTTCTTCTCCAAACTAGGCTGCATTGATAATTATTGCTTTTTAAAAAAATCCATTCATCTTCACGGGCAGATTCAATTCAACCCAAGATAACACATTAAAACTGGACGTGGCGTGACAGGCCGCTTAAATTATTTCTATCAACAACTGTTTAAATCATCCCAGTCAGGCCGGTTTGAGGCAATTGAATTGACACACTCTCTGGAAAGCCTCCACTCAGCAAATCTGAATCATTTAAATTGTTGGGGTGGGTTCTGTATGCCAATCAGCCACAGCCGGGTTGTGAATAATTTGTGCGTGAGTGGATTCTCTTTATATTAAATAAAGAATCAGTCCGTTCATTTAACCAGATTTCTCTACAAAACAAGACGAAGCACTTCATTCGTCTCCCCCGGGGGGCAAAAGCGTGTTTGAAGACAAATCTATGAGAGTTCAAACAATGACTTTTAAAGCTTTGTGTGCTGCAGATTTAAACTTTTAACTTGTGAATATTTTACTCGCAAAGTAATTAGACCCGAGTAGCCTCTCCGAGAACCCAAACTCACGCAGAAAAAGCAAACGCTAACCACGTTTCCTTTCATTTAAAAGCACTCGGCGACGTAATGAGAAAACGTCTGTGTGGGCCGGGCTCCCTGCAGAGCGTGAGTGCACTTTATAGCGATGTCCTTTAACTGTTGTTTAAACCACCGCTGATGCATTGTGTTGTCTGGAGCAGTCAGACAGTTGGAGCGTAATTGTGTCTGTGCCACAGCGAGCAACCCCAAAAGAAGAAAGAAACGGCTCCATTTTTAGGAAGCGAGCTCGGCCTCCAGAAATGAGATACAGACGGATGAAGACTTTGGCTGCGTCAAGAATCTCTCAGTCATTCATTTATTCACTTTTTTACTGTATAATAGACAATAAATAGAGTATACATTAGAAGTAATTATCAAATGATTTAACATCGTGTGACCTGACAATAACTGCATTAATCTGACTCTAAATGTAAAACCTTCTTTTATATCGGATATCAAGGCTGTCGGATTGTCAAGACGGAGGTCCAGATACGAGGAGGGCTTGATGCTGGAAGGCTCATTAGTTGTTAATTATTGTTCATAGTTGCTATAATAACTAGTAGGGCTGGTCCCAATAGAACTTTCTGCTCTCTGGATATTCAGGTCCAATTAATGATGAATATCAGAATATTCTGCGCGGTTGGGGGACACTTCCGCCCCGGGGCAGCGCTCTGACGGGGTGGAAGTGTCCAGAACACACAGGCAGTACTTGGCTGCTGATGCTAGTTTAGTTAGCGCTCACACTTCTGTTTCCTCCATCGGTGGCGGCGGGGGAGTGGCAGATACGCTCCACCGTTACCATCCATGTTTACTTCCATAAACACTGAGCACGCTCGCTGCGTGTGACGTCGTCGTGTCCTCTTCTGCGCATGCGGGACACTTTTGGGTCGTATGAAGTTCACACAGCAGATCACATACAAGTCGCATTGAACTGGAAACGTGAAGGAAGTCACAAAGAAATCCTCATTGAGCATCAAGTCCTGCAGTGTGAACGTAGCCAATCTGTGGGATTGTTCAGTCAGATAATACGCCGTCATCCTGATTGGTGACATTAAATGTCATGTCGGAGTCAGAATCCAAGGCTGTCGCTATGTTAAGGCTGTTTTTCGTTTTTCCGAAAAACTTGTTGGATAGCAAGGTTTCGGATTGTTAAGGGTCGATTATCGAGTCACCCCAACACCTGATCTAAAGTTAACAGTTAAGACTGACTTTATTAACAATACAGGACCCACAGTAGGAACTCAGTGCAACAACAGTCAGAACACATTTCATTAATTATATTCAAAACTTTGGTTTTGTTTCCAATCCTTCATGTGTCTGCCTGTATATTTTATGACAGATACCTTAACGTTGAGGATATCAAAATTCTGGACCGACGCTCTGTAATTCTTCACTTTCTTTCAGCTGCTCTTTGCTACAGAGGTTGTGTTGCTCTAACTTTCCCTTTAAAATACCCCCAAAAGTGTAATCCTGAATCTGAGTCAGACAACACAGCAGGTCGGGTACTGGGTCACAGCGTTCCCTTTGTTCTTCTTTAGAAACTCTTGTGCGGTTTTGGCGCCGTGCTTTGAATCATTATCGAGCTGGAATATTTCTCTTCTGCTGAGCCTCTGCAGACTGGGAGTCGTCTGATCAGACTGGTCTGGTTCATCCACAGGTGTTCATGATGATCTATAAATGTCATCCCCCGACGTCTTCTGCACTCACCTTCTTCACTGTCAGGACCATGCTTTCACTGTGGTAGCTCTGGCTGGTTCACAGCAAACATGTTGGACCTTGTCTGAGCCAAACAAATTATTTTGGTCTCATCTGAGCAAAGAATGCCGAATATTTATCACATCTTCTGTTCTTCTGCAAAGTTTAATCTTGTACTTTTGGGTGTTTTTTTTATTCTTAGATGTCGTTGTAAGAAGCTAAGCGATGTCCTTCACACTGTCTGATGTGTCGTACAAACTGATCTTCATTGATAACCTCAGTGCCAAGTCTGAGGCTCTTGCTCGTCTATGTTCAGAGCTGGATTGTGTACGTTTACGGTCTGAACTATCAGTTTAGTAGGACGATCACTGCAGCCCTGATTAGTGCTACTATTCTGCATCCCCTGTGTTTCTACTGATTCTTTTTAAATAGATCACTGATCTTCCTGTATCATCCCACAGATTAGCTTCTTTCATTATATAACGGTTGGATTTCCACATTCAGAACCTGGATGCTCAAATAAAACGGCAGTAAACGTCGTGCACTGTGGAGTCATCATGGAACGAGTTCATTTTAAACTAATATTCACACACAGGATATTTCTCACCTCAGCATCTGCGGGGGGGCTTAAGGCTTAAGCCAATCAACACTGATCTGGGTCGAAGGTGAGCGAGGACCTCAAACACAAAGTGGTCATATTCGCACCCTGCCCTCCAAGCTGCTTTTCCAGCTGGGTGGCTCCGAGCCACAGGAAGCCATTTCAGCTTGGCAGGGCAGACAGAATCAAAGGCAGAGCCGAGAGGAAACGCACACACACACAGCAGAAAACACACAAGAATCACAACAGAACCATCCCGCCCTGAAAAAAGAAGCGGGGAGCAGCGCTGACCACACACCAGGCGAGCGCTCGGCCCGGCTGCGGGTTTAGAGGTGCACTTACGGACATGTACTGCCGGCGTAATTGAAAAGAAACCAAGTTTTTGATACGACGTCTGGGTCACTGTCTGGATGTCTGGAGTCTAATTTCAGAACACAACCACCCACGTAGCACAAATCAAATCTCCAGGAAGGAAAGGAGAGCGCAACTAGCAAACAAAGGAGGACCACGTTGCGATTGTGCTGCTGGCGTGTAGGAGGATGACGTCCGAACTTATCAAACACTATCAACACATTTTCAGTCAGCTTCACTGAGAACAGACGGTTTGGACCCACTGAGGCTTTCAGCTGGTTTTCACTTACACGATAATCCGTCCTTACACTGCCTCAGTAAATCAAAAACACATTAATCACTTAATAATATCCATTAATATATGGAATAAATAGTTTAAGCTCTTACATTTTTGTGCTCTGACGCTTTGTAAAGGCTGCTCACACACAGAATGAACAAACCGCCCCTCCAGCAGAAGAAGAAGAAGAATAACTACCCTACTGTGATCACTGTGCTGAAAGGTAGCTCGCTCCTTTCATGGAACAACCAGTTGGAGAATCCCACCCAGCTGGTATCTGGCAGTGCTGTGGGGTCACGGGATACCAAGACACTCGAATGTCAAATACACTCTCCAATCTCCAAATGCAAACTCTTCGTTGCTTTTTCTGGAGACCAATTCCTTCATCAACGTGTGACTCATCTCCATGCACTGACTGACGTGGACGTAGAACAATGGACGTCCACATGTCTCATTCATACTGCAATAAAGCTACAAACCATTGGGTCCAGACAACTGCTTTGAACAAGGAAACACACTGTGGGTTTTCCTGAAAGCCTGGGTTTGACTTTTTCTCCAGCATATAGCAGCTGGTTACAGATTGGGCTACAACACCCTGACATTAATGAGTCTGGAGGTGTTTCAAGCACTGGATTAGTTTGTTTAGTTTTGTTTGTTTTGCTTGTTTTACAGTAATTTCCCAGGCCTGGGATAAATAAAGTATTTTTCTATTCTATTCTCTGCTATTTGTTGGCTTCTCGTCCAACGCGCAGGAGGCAAACACAGCACAGGATGTATGGAGAATCCGGAACTTCCCACTATGTTTGGGCAAAGCATGACAAATCAAAGCACCTCCAAAGTCTGTCAGTACTTTAACTGCAACTCCGTCCATCCATTAACTCTACACCACTTAATCCTCACTGGGGTCATGACCTTGTCCAGGTCGCTGATCTATTGCAGAGAGACAAACGCTCACATTCACACCTATGTCACCACGACTTAGACTAAAGCCAACATGTTGCTTGTCTATTTAATTTATTGCTTAAATACAACATATTTACCGTAATTTGAAATTTAAATAAGACGATATTAGATCATGAACGATTAGAACGTGTGGACGATCTGCCAAAGTGAGCAGATCGTATGGATCGTTCAGGTCACATTCTATGAATTGCAGTTCTACGCTGATGCACCAACGCACCAGAGGTATTACGTCGTCAACCTGACCGACCAATCATAGCAAATTACGGGCAGAGACGCAACTTCTTACCCGACTCCTTGTTTGTGTGTGTAGCGGTAGTCGCATGGAAAAAAAACTCCACTTCCATTATATGGAGTTATTTTGGCTTTTCCCAGGTGTTCATTCCGCAAAATTGACTAATTAAATGATCCTGAAGAAACGTTCTCTCATCTTGCCTGTACTTCTGTGTATGTACAGTAAAATGACAATAAACTTTATTTGATTTGAAATGACAAAGCGCAAACAAAGGTAGTTTGCAAAGTTTGCACAGAGACGGTTCGCGCATCCGATGGCAACACAACGAACTTGTTCAATCACTTTACAGACAGAAATGGTTTGGATGCACTGACCAGAAACTTGCAAACTAGTCGCAAAAATACATGTAAGATCGCAACAAAATCGAAATCGTGATATGATATTTGTGCCATATTGTCCACCCCTATTCCGGACTATAAGTCGCTACTTTTTTCAAAAAAAAAAACTGCGGCTTAAACAATGATGCGGCTGATTTATGGATTTTTACGAATTTGCCTCGAGACAAAAGTGACATTAAGAGCAACGTCGAAAGAGAGACTGAGGAAGTGTGTGACGAAGTAATTCTGAGGCTCAATTCTGAAGAAGACGACTTTAGTGGTTTCCAGGAGGACGATGAAGATAGCATCAATGACTTTTCCTGGTAGGCTGCTGTAGTTTTTATTTTCTTAACCAGCTGTGTTACAGGCACTGTTCAGAAAAAAGCATTTGTGTATGTTACCGGTACGTATTAAATAAAAGTAAAAACAATCTTTCTGTGTAAATATCTCATGTCACAACGTGGACACCTGCAGCTTACAGACAAGTGCAGCCTGTATATGTACATAATGTGTTTTCTTTTTAAATTTAGTGGTAAAGTAGTGTTATATTCAGGTGCGCTCATAGTCCGGAAATTACGGTAATTGAATTTTGCACTGAAAAGCACAACAATTATGGAGCGTCACCTTCTTTTAATGATTATTCAACTGTCAGTCATTAACATGTCTAATCTAAAAAAGTTTCTTGCCTGGGTCCAATATTCATTAAATGTTCCTGTCGCTCTCATGATGATAAATTAAGCAACATCTTTAAGTCTCGTCTTTGTCCATTCCAGCGTTTCCACAGCACTATTTGTTATGTAGAATCAGAGCAGTTCCTCCCTCCGTCTCCCCTCCATCCCTCCAACTGTCACTACTGCTTACCGTCCCCCCGTCTGTTGCAGCACCACTGCAGAGAACTTCGGCTCACCTCTCCTTCGCTGCACTCTCGGCCTGCACAACAAGTGTTTCTTTCTTCCTGCCACTTACAAAGAGGCACATTCATAAAGCCGCAGGAGAGAGAGAGAGAGAGAGAGGCAGAGAGAGAGAGATTCACACTTGCACTGGGTTTCCTAAGTGATAAACGATCAACAAACCGAGAGAGAATGTGCCGTGCATGAGTGGAAGCCATGGGGAGTCGACGTTAAATGTTAGAATGTGTGTAATGTAGAGGTCTGATTGTGTTGCGCACAACGTCATCCTCCATTACAAATACTAAATACCAGCCTGACGCTCGACACCGTGGTGACAAAGACGAAGTCATCCTGACAGGACTGTGGATGGAGAGCTACAGCGGGGTGGGAGGGGCTCTCTCATCCTCACTTTTTCCTGAGGCTCTGGCACTTTGGTGCTAAATGGAAGCTAACAACACATGCTTAAAAACAATTAGCATCGGCCCGCAGGCTCCTGGATGAGCAGCAGCAGAAGAGGATGCAGCTTGCAGACTCCTTGGCTGTGAGTGGGAACGTGCGCGGACTGGTAAACTGGTAAACTGGCTGTGACCCTGGATGACTCTGACAGGCAGCCAGCGAGCTCCGCCGGAGACTCCTGCAGGCTGGCCGCCGCCGAGCAGATTAACACTGAGGTGAACCCACAAACAAACAACAACAACAACAAATTCACAGAGCAAAGATGATCCCAAACGGTGCTTTAAAGTTTACAGGAATGGGATTCACACACGTTTTCCTTGCGGCTGCTCTTGCCCTACCCTCTGTGAGGCCCTCGCTGCCCTTCACAAAGCTCCTTTGTGGGAGGCACAGTGATATCGGGCCGCATACCACGGCTTTACTGTACATTCCCACAGAGGTATAAGAGCTACGGAGGGACAGAGCAGAAGATAAGGAAAGGAGGAGAACGTGATTCATGGAGGGGCACACATTACTGGAATTATTTCCCTGTCGCCGCTGAGCAGAGGATCTATCTGACCGCATGTTTCCTCACAGATAAAAATGAAATCCATGACAACCTTGATGTCTGCAAAGAGCCCACCCCTACTGATAGCGGAAGGCCTGGACAAACATAAGAGACAACTGTCACAAGAGATTTTCTCCTCTGGACAGAGACATAGCTGCTCTCCCCTCCCCCATCTCTCTCTCCCTGCTAATGATATCTCTGCACAGGCAGCACATTCTATTAAAGCATCATCTTCTTCTCAAATGAGCCTTAATAAAACATATCAGAGGTTTTCACAGTCCTGTGAAATGGCTAACGGCAAAAATACACTAATCACGGACTGTACACGGAGCCGAATGCTACGAGTTGCACCAGATCAGGAGCTGCAGCGTCGTCCTGGCACCTGTTGACGGATTAGGAAGGTACACGCTGTGTCAATGAGCTTACGGCTGCTAAAACTTCTGCAAAGATTATTACAAACTTGCCAGCTTGTCAAGCGGCATCTGATTTTAATCTCTTGCATTTACAGTCTCGTTGTTCTGATTAAACCCCCGAGCTCGTGTCCACACAGGAGGTTTGGAAGAAAGACTTTGCATTAATTGAAAGTTTTGATTTGTAGTTTGCTGAAGTCAATGCATATCATCACTGTTAACCATTGCAATCATATTCACTTTTCATTTTTCCAGGAAACGCATGGTTTCATCCTGCTCATTCACCTTACAGGATCCTGTGTGCATCACAAAAGGACAACATATGGAAACAGCAGAAGTCCCATCTATACGTCACTCTGCAGACCTCAGCTCCACTTTAATACTTATTACATGAACAAAGCCCCATTTGAAAGGGTTCAGTAGGTATTAACCAGACCTCGCATGGTTAAAAAATTAAATCTCCACGTCTGCATTTCATATGGAATACGCAAAGCCTGTGTTTTACTCAAATTTACTAACATTATCCATCGACATGATTTAAATAGGCTGTCAAATGCTAACTGCTGCTAACCGCATGTTGCCGTTCTTGTCATCCATCTAATCAGCCTTCGACATTCACAACTAATTGATTTCAGCTTTCTGTGAATGCTCTCCATGTGGCTCCCAAATCTGCAACCAAAATGCTCCAAACTTTCATTCACAATGGCCCACAGAGCCAAATCTCAAGCAGGATGGAGGCTGAGGAAAGAAAAGACCACAGAGATGCCATCACACGACCTCTTTACAAATTAAAGACATGAAAGATTCACAGGAAATTAAGAACTCAGAAACTCAATTATAACAAATTTACGAGGGTCTCCAGGTAATACCAGTCCCTGCTAATGAGGCTGAAGCTTCTGCAGACATGCAGCTCTATGACTTAACAGCATCATCATGTGGCGATGCTACTAACATGCTAATGCTAATGAGGTATAACATTTACTATATTGGCCATTTTAGTTCAGCGAATGAGGCTGCCTCGTTCGTACGACCTGTCAATCATCCCAGAGCAGACTGTCAATCAAATAGCCCCGCCCCCCCCACATGACCAAAACGCTGACGATTTATATAAAATTCAATACTGGATTATTTTCAGATTGGCCGCCTGATCTCTGGGTTTGACCACGAAAACAAACGACAGTAAAATCCTGAGCTGAATTGAAGCTGTCTTTGGTGATCTGTGTCATCCTGTTTAGAACTGGGCTCTACGGGCCACCTAGTGGACGTAGTGGTACTGCAGGTTTTTGACACTTCCGGTGTCGTATTGCATATGGACCCCTTTGAAAATGGACCCGGGGTCAATACTTCACAGCGGAACATGGACCCCAGGTTAGGGTTGTTGTTATTCATTACCTGTTGAATTTTGTTGTCTATGTTCATATTTATTTATATTATTAAAATTGTTAGGGGGGTCCATATCGGGTTTGGCTTTATTTTTTAGGGCCGGTTGCGACGTCCATCTTTCTCATACAGTCTCTGGTGGTGACTAAAGACAGAGGCAGCTGCACCAGAGCCAAAGGAGGACATTTTTGAAATACAGATACCAAAAAATTAGGAAAATGTTCAAGGATTGATCATCACTCCTACTGCCTTCTGCTTCAGTAACGGTTCTTGACACGAGTCTATAATTTGATAATCTGTTTTTGAAACATCCCACAGACACGCTCATCCTTCACATGACACCAGCTTTAGAGTATTAGACAGTCAGATGTGATTAGTGTTTGGGTAAAACAAGTCCGCCCCGATATCAGGCTGCTTATGACGAAACATGTAAAAACTGTGTCCGTTCCTCACTGGACTGAAGAGCTACACTCCAATCGAATGAATCATAACCACGATTCAAAAGCTTCACGTCCTCCACACCTCCCCGGCTCTCCTCGGCGTTAACAAGGTGCGGTGACATTTTCCTCGGGGTGCCGCGGCCTCGTGACGGACCTTATCAGCAGCTGTCCAGTCGCGGCCTCCTGTCATGTCCTCTGCACACCCAAGTGCACTAAGACACAGTCCAGACCTCCGCCTCCCCCGCCAGACCTCACCCGATCCTTCACGCTCATCCTAGATTCCAAAGCAGGACAGCAGGAGGGAAACTTTGTTACGCGACACCAGAGAAATCTGTAGAAGAAATACGTGGAACTTTGGGAGTTATAAGAAATAAAGCTTTAATTAATGCAGGGAGCTGGTCGTACGCAGGGGATAAAAGTGAGCCGCTGTCCATATTGTGTCTGTTAGACCGCACTGATATCTCCTAATTTGTCTCTGAAGACGGGGGAACTTAAACTAAAGAAAAGGAGTTACTTGTACGAGGTAGCTGAAACTTTTACTATAACCTTGGCCTTATGATGGTTAAAAGAAGTGAAAGGTGTCAATTATAGAACTTTAATTGAAAAATGGGTGTCTTATCAAAGTATTTAAGACGGAGCCTTGGGAGTGTGAAACTTCCTGATCTCACAATCCCACATGATGATGATGAAACAACAGAACAAATCATTGCCTTGTGGGAAACATAGGGGACCGAGTCGCCTAAATGACTCACCGACAGCACTTCTCATGAATTGGTTATCGCTCGAATAAATCTACAAAGAAAAAGGAGGGATGTCTATTTCAAAAGTTAAAAAAACAACATGTTTTTAATAATCCATGATGCTTTAATGGCTCTGAGCTGAGCAGTTCAAAGTTCCACTCTGACTCTGGGGATGCGTCGAGCCTGCCGGCGTACCTCGAGGAGGAAACACGCTGAGAGAAAAAATCAAACATCAAATCGCCACGCTTGTATCCCTCCTTGTCCACGGGCGACGCATCAAACACAGAACAAGGTTTCATGCCTGCAGACTGCCACGCCGCCGGTTTGGGGAGCGTGAAAACCGCTCGGCGGAACGAATCACCAGACCCGGAGCTAACCTCTGAAGAGCCAACGATAGTGGCGCTGTCTGTAGAATTATCAGAACATCTCAGGACGGGCTTATCGCTGAGGCTGGACTTGCTAGCTTGATGATAAAGAACAAACATGGAGATACGACCAAATGAAAGAAAAAGAAAAAAAACATGTGCCAAGATGAACTTTGCATGCTGGATGTTAGCATTAGCTACACCGCTGCATGCAATGAATACGATATTGTTTGGGGGATTATTGATTATCAGTATTTGTATTTTTATTGGTTAAATTCGCTGCTTCTGAACTGAACAACAAACACAAGCTGTTGCCACAAACCAGGAAATTAGCTCCTCTATGCTAACGGCTAGCAGCTAAGTTTAGATTACCCTGAACCAGAGTCTGGAAAACAATAATTAGGAAGATGTGGACCTTAGTGGGCAATAAAAGTGACGAAACTATTAAGAAAACAGAGAAGAACAGCAGACACAGGAGACAAACTGACTTATCTCAGAGAAGAACATCCCAATTTAATCACTCGTATTTTGTACTTTACATTTTCAGTTATGGCCACCCTTATGAATGAAGAAGCCTAGTTATGAATGACAGGTTCTATCAACATGCTGTTAAAACATTACGTTATGTAAATCGGTTCCAAATATCTGCCTTTCTGGATTACCGATAAACAGCAGCGGTATCGGCCCTGGAAAACCGATATCGGTCGATCCCTAATTAGTTCATGTGATAACACTGATCTTGGAATATGCTGTAAATGCTTGGATAAAGACCAAATACAGAGAGTTTAGAGCATCAAGAAGCAGGAAAAAGTGATCAAATGTGTGTATATAGCTTCTAAATTTGAAAAACCTCCAACAATTGTCTCCAAAGACAACATCCAAAGTTGTATATGTAGTCTAATGCAATGAAGGGTGCACGGACTCCAGCATAGGGAAGACTAAACAACTGCTCCACAAGTCTACTTGCATCTCAAAGATGAAGGACGCTCTTCTGAAGACATCCATAATAAACTGCAACAGCCATCTCTAAACAGAAGAGAACGTCTACATCAGGTACATATAATGCAGTCTTGATCCCTCTCTAGTCAGTTTCACCATCATTTACACCTCGAGTCACATGAGTCTTGTGTTGTTTGAGGGCCATGACTCATGAGATTTAAAGGTGAGAATAAATACCCCATCAGTCAGAACTGAGGAAGCCTCTTGGATAAGACCCAGAAAGAGACGTGCGGTCGGTCAAACGTAGTAAAACTGTGTCTTAAGTGTGGATTAACATTCACAAACTGATGATCTGTGAGGTTTCCTGTAATCACATGAAATAATGATGACTCGGCCACGCATCGGGCCACAGCAGGTCATCATATATTATGCAATGAATCACAGATTGAATCATAAAGAGTCATGAATTAGTTGTGCATCAGTTAGGCATGCGGTATGATCCTTTAGTTTAAAACCCAACCGGAGGCCCGGCGGTGCAAACCATGTGACCGCAACACCCACAGTCCGACTCCCAGGCCCCTGTTGCATGTGGGCCTCCTGTCTCTATCTCCACTGTAAAAGAATCGCCTCAAGAATAAACAATGACCATGACGAGGATGGATTCTTACCTTTCCAGGAGCTTTGGTCTTGTTGTTGTTGTTGTGGGAGGCCAGGATGACGTCTTCGTGGACGCGATCCAGCAGCCACAGGAGGAACTCCAGGGCGTCGTGCTGGGAGTTACCACGGAACTGGGATCCGTACTTGGACACGATAGTCTGCAAAAGGGGAAAACACGCGTGATCAAAGTGTTTGGTTGATCTGGTGTGTCTTATGAGCAGCTTGTCCTGTAAACAGAACAATCCCACGTTTTATTTTCCTGCAGTGGTCATTTGCTTGACTTTCACAATCGTCAGCCTGTTGGGAATAAAGCTGTATCTGGTGTCTGGAGAAGCCAAACAGAAGCGCCGTGCTACATTATCCTTCCCACACGATCCTCTCACACAAAATGTGAATCTCAAACACTTGCTTGTTTACTGCCTTTGACAGCTCGGGTGTATTCGTTGGTGCAACCGCGGCTCCTGAATGGGCAGCTTTACCCGGGCCCTTCTCCACAGAACGCTGATCAGAGGAAGCCTAGAATTGCAAATTTGCACTAACGCTCTTCACGCTTCCCCGCCTGGCCCACACTCCGACTGAAGCAGAGACGTTGTAGATTTGCAAAATCTGCCTTTGTCTGGAAAAAAAAAGAAAAAAAGCTGCTTGCTAATAAGAGTTGCACTGTCTAAAAGCATTACCTCTGCCCCCCTTTGGGTCTCCAGAAACTAAATTAGAAATTTTTTTGATATCAAACGAGAGGTGTGAATAATATTTTGCTTAAAAGTAGGTTGGAGACTAAATTAGCTCGCGCACACTGTTGTGTGTGACTTCAGATGTGAACGGCACCCGACTCAATTAGGAAAGGAATTAGCTCCACGAACTGCAGCCCGAAGAAGACGGCGATGGGAGATTAGAGCAGAGGGAACAAGACTGTAATCACTAATATGTGATGTGCCTCTCACAGCCAGAACCCCCCGACGTGATGTAAGGTGTCTGATGATGAAGCTGGAGGATCGAGAGCGGAAAGTTTCCTACAAGCACGGACAGAGAGGCTGAATTAAAAGCGCAGTGTGTCCTTGAGCCAAACCTGAATAGTGCTTCGGTGCACAATGCAAAGAGGTGCAAGAGAAAGGACTTCCAGTTGCCTCTAACAGTACGTATCCATCTTTTATGCATGTTTTATGTCGGTTATTGTATGTTTTACTCATGAAAGTCACCACTTTTTCCTACTTATTACAACAATAGGGGGAACTGTGTTGTCCATATAATTTCCTGTATTCACCCTTTTAACATTCACGGTTATACAAAGCACCTCACAGCTCACTCACTGCCAAGGTGTTGCCACCAAACCGCTGACCCTGCGATCCATCCACAGCCACAGTCCTGCCTGCAAAACATGTCTCAGCTGTAAAGATAGATGCTTTTTGTTTAGAAATATATTCCATCACACATATACGTGCACTGCGTCTCCTTTAAAGGAAACTCCTGAGAGCACACAGAGTATAAAATATAAAAAATATAGACTTTATGGTATGAATTTAGACTATTTCTTATGAGTTTAATTAATCACATATTGCTAGAAGTGGGAAATGGTTGAGTGCAATATCAAAACTGCAGAAGCTCCTTGATGGAGGTAAAATATAAAATAAAATACTATCATAAATGAACCACTGTGGTGCTGCAAATCTTATCCTGGAGGTGTAAGGGAACATGCACCAAACATCTCACTGTTGTTGTTTTTAGATATTTAAGTTGAGAGGAAACGCAAATATTAGCATTTTTTGCTAAAATTGGGACACAAATCACAACATCGGTCAAAATAATCACAATTTTCACATGTGGTTCTGCGCTATGTTTTATATTTTTGTTTATATTCTGTGTCTTACTGGTAAAATAAACCTACTAATAAAATTATAGAGCACTTGTTTTTGTTGCATGTGGCCAAAATCATAAAATATGCAGTCCCTCATTGTAAGACGTAACTTCCTTTCATTTCCTGATACTACATGACAAAGGACTGAATCTGAAAGTGCAAACAAACAATATTTTTTACAGCTAAAGTAAAGCTAACTATCATCTGACAGATCCTCTCCAAACACACCAACTTAACCTCGACCCATCAGCCTGGTCAGTCTGACACTACGGCGAAAAATGTTATCAGACGCCTCAACTCGCTTCGATTTATCATTTCAAACGAAAACCTAAGTGATACGTTCACCAGCCACCGGCTCTTATAGCCGAAAGTATGAGCTGATGCAACGTTACATCACCGCCTACGTTATCTGATGCAACGTGTAGGAAACGTTGCTGTATTCAGACAATTAAGACGTCCAGGGGCGACGTGCTCTTTGAACACCAGCAGAACAACCTGGTTCTGGGAAAATGCTGACCTCCGCAAAACCTCAACATTCAATATCCATCCATCCATTATCTATACATCGCTTAATCCTCACCAGGGTCATGGGGGGCTGGAGTCTATCCCAGCTGACTCAGGGTGAAGGCAGGTTCACCTGGACAGGTAACCAGTCTATCACAGGGCTACACTTAGAGACAGACAACCAAGCACACTCACATTCACACCTACAGACAATTTACAATCACCAATTAACCTCAACATGTTTGTGGACTGTGGGAGGAAGCTGGAGAACCCGGAGAGAACCCACGCTGCACGGGGAGAACATGGAGACTCCACGCAGAGAGATCCCGGGTGTCCTCACCGGGACGCGAACCGGCGACCTTCTAGCTGCGAGGCAACGGTACTAACCATTGTAGCCCCTGTTTGGTGCTTTTCCATTTTAATTCAAAGATAACATTTTATCAGTATGTGGCATCTTGTGTAAATCTTTTTGTACAAAACCAGCAAGATTTCAGTTTCACTAACGGCTGCCCAAATCAGAAAAGGCCGATATCACACATCTATAGATCTACTGTCTTACCTATAAGTTGCCAAACTGTAAAAGTTTTATATTTAATAACTCCAGAGGGTCACCAAAATGGCTGAGAAGGTCACTGGGTGCCCTCTACCCACACTGGAGGACCTTCATGGCTCTTCTCAGGAGAGCCCGGGTCACTTCCTGTCGGTACAGGACCATCAGAACCAGGACTAACAGACAGAAAAGCAGCTTCTTTCCAACTGCTGTCAGAGCCATAAATGCTTCTTTATCCTAATAAGTGCAATATATTGTAAATATGCCACTACC
Organism: Stegastes partitus; assembly: GCF_000690725.1. Taxonomy (NCBI): domain Eukaryota; kingdom Metazoa; phylum Chordata; class Actinopteri; family Pomacentridae; genus Stegastes; species Stegastes partitus. The sequence continues at coordinate 203,070 of NW_007578141.1, read as the reverse complement.
TCTGTGCAATATCCACTGTGCTCGTGCTATTGTTTAATTTCATCTTTATATATAGAGTTTTTTATGTACATTTTTTTATATTATGTTGTATATAGTTAGGTTTTTCTTGCACTGAAAGGCCTGCACCTTACTTTCATTGCAATGACAATAAAGCTAATCTGAATCTCCACAGGTTCTTGTACCTCGTTTGCCTCTCATATGTATTACTTACAAATTATCAGACCATTAAAAATACTGGGTAATAGTTTGAGCTCGCCAAAAAAACCCTGAAAATTAGTACACTTAAGTAAACTTTCAAACACGAGTCGTTCGGTGCGACCAGAGTAAAAACTAATTGGGTGTGAAACCGGCGCTGCATCTTCAAAGTAGTTTCTGAGACGTAGACAAGAGCAAAAAAAAAGTGAGCAGGAAAATTCATAAACAGAAAAACTACTGGTGGAGTCTTGGCAGAGCGATAAGGTCCTCTAATCTCGTCCTCTGATCTCGTCTTGAAAGTGAAATTGAAGCTTCCCTTTACTCGCAGATCTCAAGGAAGCCAAAAAGTGATGAGTCCTGTCATCAGACTCTGGATCCTCACAATAACCGCGAGATAAGTTACAGTCAGAGAACTTTTTAGCTGATGTACACGGTCTCTGTTGAGCTTTATTACATCAAGATACAGCGCGCAGACATGGAGCCAGATAGAGGAGGAGATGGATTCACTGTTATTTCTGCAGCTACAGAACGTACAGCTGTGACTCCGGGAGCTGCAGGAACATTTATAGCCTAAAACATGTGCTCTCTGGATGATGTGGATGCATTTGGACACACAGTTTATACTCTTGCAGCACACTGCAGATGTAACATGATCGCGCTATTACCCCTCGCATTACAACGAGCGTCTCCCAATTAGACAGATTAGAGACGACTCGCTCTTTCAAAGCTGCTGCTCTTGAAGCATTCGGGCTTGTTTTGAAGAAGCGCTTTGATATTAACTATGAACCATAACCTGCGCTAACCTAAAGCTGTTGTGCAGCTACTCATTATAGCAAAGCAATAACTGTAATTACCATCAGGCCTTTTGAAGGTGGTAATTGTCTCTGTGATATAATTGAAGCTGTGGAAAGGCCATGTGTTCTTTATTACCGTCATAATGGTCACTGGCTAGCTGGTGATGTG
>NW_007578141.1:188096-201622 GCF_000690725.1 Stegastes partitus | reverse complement strand
CTACACTTAGAGACAGACAACCAAGCACACTCACATTCACACCTACGGACAATTTACAATCACCAATTAACCTCAGCATGTTTTTAGAGGAAGCCAGAGAACCCGGAGAGAACCCACGCTGCACGGGGAGAACATAGAGACTCCACGCCAGGACGCGAACCGGCGACCTTCTAGCTGTGAGGCAACGATGCTAACCACTGAGCCACCTTGCAGCGCCATCAGCACAATGGCTGATCATTTCCATCTTGGAAAAACAAATTCAGACTTGTGCTGGCTTCAGACATAAAAAGTCAAAAAAAAAAAGAACTTTAAACTTGCAGATGGAAGACTTTCTGTATCGTCAGTTCCAACATGTGTGGCTGAGTCCCTCCGATATTACAGCTTGTGTAGCAAAGAGCAGTTTTACAGTGTTTGAGCTGAACTGTAGGTGAGTCAGGAGGGTCAGGCGGGGATTTCATAGATCTGCGCATTCTAGAGGAGGCAACGGTGCAAAGTTACATCTGCGACTTTTCAGAGCAGGAAGGGATTATTTAAAAGAACAAAACTTGTCCAACATATTGGCATCGACGCTACAGCTGTTAGGCAAACGAACTCCAGCACATTAAGCTTCAACTGTGAGAAAACTTGCACTGTTTTCACGTCACAATCGATAAAACGTTTCGTCCAATTTCAGGGTTCTTAGATATAAATGGGTGTTTAGCTCAGATGCCAAGTTTGTTGACTTGCAGACTCCATGTGTGTACAACAAAATAAGTGAGGAAAGACATGCTGAAAAGGAAGATTTCCAGTTTCTTTTGACATATTACAGCTTCAGAAAGGATGGCATTGACCGTAAACAAGCAAGTTGTTGTCAACTGTTGTCGATACATGGAGCCATTTAAACCAGCCACACAAAGCTCTTTATGACCAGTTCAAAGCCTGATCTGAAGACCAACCACAACAAGAAATGTTTTGGATGCTTTTGCCAACATTACGACATGTGAGAACGGCTCCAAAAGGCTTCTTGGTAATTATTATTGTTCATTTTCTAAGCAGACGCACTCCCCTACGAGATCATTCCAGAGCGACTCAAATCATCTGGTGGAAATTCAACAGATAATCCTCGCCCCCTAAATCAAAAGTTTGCATCCTCATATCAGCTGATCTACACGTATCCTCTGATGACTGTGTAACTAAAGCATCCCAGGTTGGAAATCACTGCTACTACGATCCACCGTTACTGTTAAACATCAGCGTGGAGACGACAAACGCTGACACGTACCTGTGAGTAAAACCCACAGTCGTTACAGCTTCCTCCTACGTGGGCCTATCGGTGCATCCTGCAGGGGGAGGATGACATTCCTGTCCAGCCATCAGGCCGGCTCACCCTAAACTCCCGACTTTCTCAGGCCTCTCATGTTATGGACACAAATAAGTTGGCTGTTGAGTAACTGTTTGAGTTTCAGGCTTCGTCCCTGTCCAGGCCTCTCTGAGCAAACACACCGGCCTGCCGGTGGGGGGGAGGGAGGGTTCTGAAAACGCACTGTCCAGATCAAAAGAACACATCTGCTCCCAGGTTGGAGAAACTCAACGCTTCAGCTGTAGTGTCAGAGACACATGAGTGGGAGTGGAGGCTCGGGACACTCTGGCAGCTGGCTGTGTTACTTAATCTTCAGTGAACATTAACAGAAGCTGCCTCCCTCCCACCACCTGTATTGTCCTACGGGGGCAGGTGTACAGGAATGTGGCGGCGGGCCAGGCATTCAACCCGACTTTGTTGTTCGGTTTTGTTCCCAGAGCGGGACGCTGCAGCCAGCTGACCTGAGACGAGGCCGCTCGCTGCTGATTCATTAACTTTGAAGAACTCGCGATCAAACGAGGACGATTCTGCGTTTGCAGCAGAGTTCGTCCTGCCGAAGGGGTGATTGTCAAAAAAAAAAAGATCCCTTTCAGCAGCTGCCCCTTTTATCACTTCTTATCAAAATTCATGTGACGTGAAGGCGGCTGCTACAGGTAGTGCTTTTAATCTGGCTGCTTTAGCTGAACCTCTCTAATGCCCTTGTGATAAGACGCATGACTTTCAGAGGCCTGCGAAGACTGATAATGAAGTTACAAAACCAGCAGATTAATAAAGCCGTTTAAACAAAGACCAAAACCTTTTTGCAGAATTGTTTATAAGTGCTTTGTGCTGTCTGGAGTTCCCACCGCTGGGAGCTAATTTAGCCTCTCAGACACAGGCCTCAGAGCAATCTGATCATTTCATAATGCCTCCCTGCAGGCAGCTGTGGTATTACTCAACAGGCAATTTCAGAGGGATAGCCGCACGAACTCTGGACCTCCTGTGGTCGACAAAAAAAAAAAACCCCGCAGCCAAGAAGCACAGCAGCGCCTGCGTGTGCACTTTAACACGGGAAGCGTCTCGGCACATACGAAGAAGCTTGTTTAGTGTGTTTTTCTTCTAATCTATCTTCTAATCTTGGCAAGATGTTTCCATGCTGTTCCCTCTGATTGTTGTGCTGAAAATGTGATACCGGCGTCCCACGAGATAACGGGAGGGAAATGAAAGTGTGGAGCTGGAGATTTATTGGCAGCGTGGATTCTGGTTGACAGGGGAGTTTTTTCAGAGAGCACAACAGATGGGACGGCGAAAGGGAGAAAGAGAGAGAAATGGAAGAAAAATGACGCTAAAATTGATTCTCTGTATCGATGACTGTCGATGTTTTGTGATGGAGCTCCGGGTAAAGCTGTGACAGAAATCCTGATCAGTCCAAGCAGGGGTCAAAACACTTTCCTAGAATAGATCCAGTGTCTTCTGTTTGCTGCTCCCTATTATCTACTTCTTGCCCTGAACTGCGGCTCAGACAAAGCCGGAGTAAAAAAAAAGCTGCAGGCAGATAAAGTACGGTTGTACCCCCACCCTCGCCTCGTCTATCTTCAGAGTAGGAGAAGCCGGAGGGTCTCCTGATAGTGTCTCCGTCACAGCCCCTGATCCTCGGAGGGGGAAGAAAGAGTCTTAAGCAGGGAAGTAAATCATCTCGAGCAAACTTTGCATCACAAATATAAATACTGTAAAGGCGGCCACCTGTTCTGAGCGCTGAGACAACAAAAGTGCGATTCATTGTAAGTATCACACATCTAGTATGGTGCACAATGTATTCCTTTGTCATATCATGCAACGACTTTTTTATTTCTTTTGCGAAAGCTGATCTACAAAAGAAGTCCGTCTGATAGAACATCACTTACTCCAATTGTAGGGTTTCTTTGATCTTATTTACAGGACACACAGCTTGCTGGCATGCACGCCGACCGTTTAAATCGGCACCGTAAAGCTCTGAATAAGCATAAAACCACGACTAAACTAAAGCGGTTTTATCTTTCTATGCAGATGCACTCTCCTGCAAGGTCACCCCAATCATCCTGCAGTGATTCATTCTTTCCGAGTCGTCGTTTAAGTCATCTGTGTGCAGCTCCAACATCTACTGTTTATAAAAAATGATGCTAGCAGAGGACTGCACAAGATTGGAAAAGATTGGGAGATTTTGTTTTGCGACATAAAAAAGGCAGATTTTTACCAGATGACTTAAAATAACTATTTGGAAAGACTTAATGATCCCAGAATGATCGGGGCGGTTCTGTGAGCGAGTGCATCTGCATCGAAAATAAAAAATACTTTCAGCCATTTGGAGAGGCTCTTGTGTGGTGCATCACTAGCACCCGAAATAGTTTTATGCACTGGATGGCATTCAGATCTGATTCAGATAGGGTGACATCATCCTTTCTGTAGCTGAAATATTTTAGTACCACTGACATTTAATTTTGTTTTTGCAACCAGATCGTTCTTGTTTCTCTGCTCTTGTTGCCGTGGAACCTGCACGCCAACAAACAAACAACAAAAAAGTGCATCCAAGAGGCCTTAAATTGGGAGGAATCATACAGATTAGTCTCTTTCCTTCTGTATCAACTGACTTCACGTTGTGGCCTCTGAACAATATGCTGCCCTGTAGCAGAACTGGAGGCTGGAAAGAAGCCCGGCGCAGCATGTGAGTCAGAGACCTGCTGACCTCGTGCCCTCACACTTGCTGTGACACCGAGCGGCGGCCTCATTATCACCTGGCAGGGAGACGCCGGAGCCACAGGGCAAAGCTCTGCACACTTGTTATCGCTGGTCGGAGGCAAATGGGTGCTATGCTGGTGGCAATTATGGAAAACGCTGTAAGACTTGTGCTGCTTCATCTAAGGTTCAGGTGACTCCTCACGGTGGTGTTTAAGGCTCGCTGTGGGAATAACATGTGATTATGTCTGACTACACAGAAGACTCTAAGCAGCTGATAAAGCAATAGTAGGTGTTCAGAAACTGCCCTCTCATCACTGTGCCTCCTCTCTGAATGCACCTGCGGACTGTGCTGGTTTGTTTTTTGGGTACCTTGAAGTCCACGGACAGCTGCGGGGTGTACTCCAGAGTCCACAGAGCCCTGACAAGTGACGCCAACTGCTCGGTGACTTCTCCCTTGGCCAGCCTGCTCTCCTCAGCCTTCACCACCCCGTTTATTCTGGTCTGACTCAGGTCCATCTTGTACCTCTCCAAGCCCAGGTACTCGGCCAGCAGGTCGGTGTTGCTCAGGCACTGGACCACCGCGTTCATGAAGCAGGTGTTGCCGTGGTTCTTCAGCCCCAGAACGCCCGGGATCTTGTCTCCGTATTGGTAAAGTAGCTTCTCTCTGCCGGTGCACAGAGACGAAGACGTGCTGGAGGGGTTCTTCACCACCCGATCCCAAGCCATTTGTACATCCTCTTTGATTATTCCTGAGCCGGCGCTGAGGGTGCAAGGTGCGCCATTTCGAAACCCCCCGTCGTCGTCCTCCGCGTCCTGCGCGTCAGCGTCTCCAAAGTGGGTGAAAGTGCCCAAAGTTTTGATGATTCTGTTCATAAAGCTCCCCACGGACTTCAGCGATTTCTTTCGGAACAGCTTCCCAGATTTCGGCTTCTTCTCCTTGCGCTTCTCCTCCTTCGACGTCGGCATTTCCTCCTTGCCTCTGCTCTGCTTCTCCATGACAGCAGCCTTCTACTCCGTCGCTCGGCTCGTCTCACGCTGATAATTGTGCAGAATTCGACGCCGGTGTGTCACTTCTGTGCCGCTGGTGTCCCTGGTCCGGATAGCAGGAGGCAAAGCGCGCAGAGGTGCCACCATCGCGGAGCCGTGAGACACAACAGCACACTGTTATTCCGCCCAGCTCTGACACAAAACCTTCCTCATCCATCGCAGCACTTACTCAAGGCGTTCATTATCGCTCCGACGCCGCTGTCACCGGCTGCGCCTCGTCACGGCCGGCACGAGACGAGCCGCTGCGCCGTCCAGTCGCAGCACTGAGCGCTCCCTCCCATCGCGCACAACTTCGCCTGGAAAATGCCAGTGATTGTGTTGCTGCTCCCTCCCACTTCCCAACACATGGAGGCGATGACAGAGCCGAGGATCCAAAGCCCGGCTCGCATCACGTCCAGCACTCAGGTTTGGATCCACTTTTCACCAGAACCTTGTTGGTGAAACTAGTTCCTCAGTGGAAAAATACTCCATCAAATACAAGTCTATCAACAACAACATCTATCAGCAGAATACATTATTTCTCAAGATAATAAATACCAAAAAATCCTAGTAAGACATTATTATATTGGTCATATTTACGCATTGATGCTAAATTGTAGGATTCTACTGCAGCTGCTGCTCTTTAAAGAATAATGTTTGGCCTCTGTAGTTTGAGTCTTTTTAAGTTCAGACAACTTCTACTGACTTTATGTTCAACAAACAGACCAAATAAGAGTTACAAGAAATAATATATCAAAGGTTTTTCAAATTGGTAGAAAGTTTAAAGCACATTATTCTGAAAAAATAAGCTGTCCCAACGAGCATTTCCACATTATTTAGTCATTTATTGGTGTTCTGTGCTTAATTAACATAATTCTGAACACATGTTTTTATGCTGTAAGATTTAAGTCAGTGTGCAGTTAGCTAGGATGGGAATTTTGACCTCAAGCTGATTTAAAAATGTAGTTATCCGGCCAATTTAATCAATTGCGTCAACTTGAATTTAAGTTTTAATCAAGTAAAGCAGACATTGGAGTGGACATTGTTCCTAGTTTGTAGGATTTTACTGAAGCAGCTTCTCTCTAAAGAGCAATGTTTGGTTTCTGTACGAGTCTTTCTGAAATTATGTTCAACCAACAAACCAAATAGAGTTCAAAGAATTTCCTCTTTCTTTTGAATTGGTGAAGAAACTCAAGTTTTTAAGTTCATTACACATGAAAAGTTAAGTTGGTCCAACTAGTATTTCCACGTGAATTAAAAGAAGTTTTTAAGTGTTATTTACTTAATTAACATCATCATGAACACAAGTTTTTTAGTTGTCACTTTTAAAAAAAAAAAAATCAAGTTGCTTCGCTTTTAACTAGGTAGGAAACGGTACTTCACATTCTGACCTCAAGGTGTTAAAGAAATATAGCTGTCAAGTGAAATTCATTAAGTTACTTCAAGTTGAATTTAATTTTTCAATCAAATAACGCAGAAAGTATGGTGTAAATCAGCAGTCCCCAACCTTTTTTGCACCACGGACCGGTTTTAAGCAAGAAAATTTTCTACAGACCGTTCATTGCACACATAATAAAATTTAATATAGTTTTTCTATTAAAAAGTGTCATAAACTGAGTGTGAAAACTAACAGACAAGAAACAATGTTAAGTTGATGCAATGACCGCCATTACTATGTCAACCCAACCATCATAGTGATGTTTAAAACTTAACAGGTTGATCTAAATGATTACATTAAAATGTGTATCTTGCAGTGATGCATTTAATTATCTGGTGGGAACAGGTCCCTTGAATTACTGGTGTGGTTCAGGTGGATCTACTGAACTATTATGCACAACCAGGGATAAGAAAACGTTTATTTTTTGGTGAAATATTGGATTTTTTTTCACTTTAGGCTGCAAACATTGATTTTAATGAAACTGTCTAAAAGGTTTGGAGGCTAAACGAGTCTTTGGGGGACCCACCAGCAGCTCAGACATCTCTAACGTGACAGAGGGCCTCACAAACAGTCATGTGGAAGAGTAAGAGTTGCAGCAAGTTCAAGAGCAGACTATTTAATGCAAAAATAATAAGATTAAAAAAGTCTCCAAGAACCTCAAAATGTCACTTAAGGATCTGCAGGTAACTCTTGTTGGTGTCAAATCAAGATCATCTACCAGAAAGAAAAATTCGACCCATATGTGAGACTTTAATGTTTGAAGAGGACATTTGAGCAAAACTACAGTTTGCCAGCAAACATCCAGGCAGAGAGCCGGCCGTTTGCAATAATGTGCTCTGGACAGATGAATCTAGCATCAAGCTGTTTGACCTCAGCTGCAGATGGTACGTTTGGTGCAGACCAAACACAGCTTTTCAGCAGAAGGACCTCAGACCGTGGAGCACGGCGGTGGAATTGTTATGGTTCGGGGTTGTTTTGCCGCCTCGGGGGACCGGGCGGCTCGCGGTCGTTGATTCAACTGTGAACTCTGCATCATATCAAAGAGCGCTTGAAGATAATGTGAGACCATCTCTGTGAAAGCTGAACCGAAAGTGGACCATTTAACAGGATAATGACTCTAAACACAAATCAGATCCACTAATGGGTTCAGGGGAGGGTTGTGGGGCGGCTGCTCGGATTTGGAAGATTTAAAACAGGCAGTCGGCTACATGGAAGAAAACCCTCAGACATCTAGCGAGGGAGGAAATTTGGCAGAGACAGCAAAAAAAAGTCAGCAAGTTGATGCCAGAGACTGGGAGGCAACTTATCCCCCTTAAAAAGTTAGTTCTGCTCAAGAGGACAAGTTTCTGATGCTTATTTTTTTCCACAGTTTTCTAAAATAAATGACGCTAATTTTCTTTTCATTGTTTTATTTGTGTCCAGTATGTCCAAAAAACATCAACTGGATAATCTTTTACATAAATGTAGACACATGAGGCCACAAGACAAAAGAGTAGGGGACCAGTATAAGCTAATAATATGTAAATTAGTAGTAGTCAACAGAATAAAGTGGGAAAAAATTGAGAAAGTCATTCAAATATGCAGCACCGTTGCTTCGCTGCTAGAAGGTCGCCGGTTCGCATCCCGGTGGGGGCACCCAGGATCTTTCTGCGTGGAGTCTCCATGTTCTCCCCGTGCAGCGTGGGTTCTCTCCGGGTTCTCCGGCTTCCTCCCACAGTCCAGAAACATGTTGAGGTTAATTGGTGATTGTAAATTGTCCGTAGGTGTGAATGTGAGTGTGCTTGGTTGTCTGTCTCTAAGTGTAGCCCTGTGATAGACTGGTTACCTGTCCAGGTGAACCTGCCCTCAACCTTCCAGCCCCCCATGACTCCTAGTGAGGATTAAGGTGTAGAGATGATGGATGGATGGATTCAAATATACTCAAACTTACACCAATCAGCCACAACATTAAAACCACTGAGTGAACAGCATTGATCATCTCATTACAAAGCAACGTTCTGCTGACAAACCTTGGGTCTTGGCTTTCATGCACCACCCACTCCAACACTGCTGCAGATCAAGCAGCCTCCAGAAGCAGAACAAATCACCACGCCTCACTGCAACAACTGCTCAGGAGCACGGCACGAACCCAAGACACTGACCCGGGCTGTGAACAGATCCAAACAGAATTGGGCATCCAATAACCTAGAGAGTCCACTTCCAGCTTCCCAGTGTCAGACACCACAAGACACCTCCAGAGATCCACGTTTGTTGGTACCCACACCATCCTGGTAGGTGGTTTTAATGTTGTGGCTCATCAGTGTACAGTCTGCTGATATATGTTCTTAGTTATAATCTGTCACTGCTTTATTCAGTCACTTTCCTCCCTCATGGGCAAAACCCAGTACATACATTCTTCTTTGCTTGCCTTGCGGCTGCTAATGAATGGTAATCTGAATAAAAAAGGCAGGAAGAGGGAACCATCTCCAAGCGAATGTGTGCGCGAGTGACCCCAGCAGCCTTCAGTGAAAATTCATTAGCTAAGCCTTGGAAAGCATTTATCACAGGTTACGGTGTTCTGGATTATTACTGTCATTACTGGGCCATGCAGTAAAGGAGAGCTTATCTCCGTTGCTCGCTGCATGGATATGTTTAATCACACAGCGCTGTCATATATAATAACACTAAAAACTGCAGATTTATTGCGGCAATGAGCAAAAAGCGTTACGACTGCCTCTCCTACTCACTGCTAATGCAACCTGAAGACTGAGACCGAGCCAAGTCTTTGCTCAGAGAAGGAGCCTCCCACTCGGCCTCCCTTCGCAGCGCCGCTGATGATAACACGGAGTACCTGTTGTTGTTTGTGGGCAGCAACAATCCCACCAGGAGGCTCAATTTCAACAGAGGAGGAAACTCATGAAATTCTTTTTAAGCTGAGAGCCAGAAAGAGCCGCGAGCGCTCACGGCACAAGGACCCGCTCTCACAGTCGACTCTCGAGTTTAAGCAGAACCGAGCGAAACGAAAGGCCTCCGTTCCCTGCAGCTCCTCACGCCGAGTGGAGGTGGCACGTAACGATGTTCTCTCTTTACACAGCCAACATGCCACCTGTCCAGTGAACCAACACAAACTATAATCAGGTAAATGGAAGGTCTCACGTATCAATTTGTGCTTAAGGTGATCATCAAGTCTTACCTTACTATAAGCCATTGAGATATCTCATCGTCAGCTGTTTGAATCATCTGAATCCACATATTTGTGTGGTTTCAGATCATGTCTGTGAAGATCCTCAGTCGTCCAGGTCATGGTTGTTATTCTCATGGATTAATCGTAGCTTGAGTTCCTTGAAGACGTTTCATCCAAGAGGCTTCATCAGCTCTGACTGACTAGTTGGGAGTTCCAGATATCCTTAAGGAGTCATTTTAATTGGGGGTTTGTTGCTCCTCCCCCTCGTTATGTGAGTCATTAGTGCTCCCCCTGCCACAGTGGGGTTCGTTAAGGAGGGGTTCATTAGGGTGTTTTGTGGCTAGTTGTGGTTTCATCTTCCTGGGGAGAGATCTTAGGACTGAACTGTAAACAGGTGAGAGGTGACGCCACAGACCTCTGTCATTTTAGGTCATGGTTATCCTGAGTCAGGGGTCTCCAATCCTGGTCCTCAAGGGCCACAATCCAGCATGTTTTAGATGTTTCTCTCTTCCAACACACCTGATTCAAATGATCAGGATCGTTATCAGGCTTCTGCAGAGCTTGATGATGAGCTAAGTGCTTCAGTAGAAGGTAACTGGACTTCTCTTTTTATCTTCTGAATACGTTTTACATCTCTGGTTCAGAAATAAAATACCCAAGCTGAGCTACTTCCCTAAGGTTTTTTTTTTTATTATTGAGTTTTATTTTTACTTATTTATTTTATCTTCTCTTTTTAAATCCTGGCTGTTATATCGATGAATGGCAGGATATTGAGCACTTTTTTTGTCTCTTGTAATTTGTTTCGGATTGTCATTTGTCTTTCTGCAAAACAAATCTACCCACAGGTATAAATAAAGTAACCTTGACCTTGAGTAATCCTATATATGTGCACAGAACCATCTATAGCCAGCTCCTCAGGACAACACTCAGCAGTCCACCTGCATCTAAAGGATCCTGGTTTGAGAGAGAGGACTTAGGAAAGACTTCTGTGTTTATCTGGAGCAGCCATCTCTAAAAACATCAGGTACTTAGAATGCCGTCCTGAGACCCCTCCTCAGACACATCCATCCCTCAGTAGGTTGTTTAACAGCCATTCACACCTCGAGGCATGTGAGTCTGCTGACATGTGATTTATGGAGGAGGATATATGTCTCGGACTCACCATCAGTCAGTCAGAACTGAGGTGGAAATGAAGGTGAAACATCTCCAAGAACCAGAGAGAGAAGTCGAACCGAAGCCGTTATCACATCTCAGTCACAACAAACCCAAGACGGATGCAGTAAATGTTTTCACAGCACACGGAGGAGGAATCCACCCCGAGTAGAATTCACACCAACGTCCTAACAACGTCTGCACTAATGACCCGGTGGCACCTCCCAGCTGCTGCCGAACTGTTGTTGGCAAAGCAGTAATTACCTCTCTTTGGCAGTTGTCTCCTTCTTGTTTTGGCCGCCTCTGTGAACTGTTTGATGTTATTGTTGGAATAATTCTTCTTTTCCAGAGTCAGGTACCTTTAAACATTTCTCTTGCACACAAAAAAAGAGAAAGTTCCCCCCCTTGGCTAATGAAAATCTAACTCCATATCATGTTCTACTTTTCCCCTGAGTGTGAAAAATGAACCAGCTTAAATATATACAGTACGGAGATGTGTTTTTTTTTTCCTCCATGTATGGCCTATATTTCATTGTCTTTGATGTGAGGAACATCTCACACAAAGCATCAGCCTTTGAACAATTCTTTGCAGCACATATAATTACCTCGGTATTTTCTGCTGTGTCGCGGCCTAATGGTTAAGTAATGCCTATAAATGGAGAGGTAGCGTTCCTCTGTGACGCTCTGTGCTGCAAAGAAGGAAATGTCATCCCCAAAGTTGAAGTAGGCAACAGAGACCATCTGGTCGCCTGAGTCATATATGCCGTCTGCTCTGGGAACAAACACTCCCTGAGCTGGAGGAACAATGCAGCATCTCTGTCACACTGCCCCGCCATGGCTGCCTTCATACAGTAAAGTACAACCAGAGGCGAGAACACAGGAGTTCTGTAACTGAACTGGTAATAGGGCACAATGAGAGTTGATTTGTGGTTCTGGAGCACCTCCGTCTGTGTTTCTGTCACTAATAAGGACGGCTGTGGCTCACGTGGTAGAGTGGTTGTCCTCCAGTTGCAAGGTTGGGGGTTCGATCCCCGGCCCCTCCACAACCGAAGTGTCCTTGGGCAAGACACTGAACCCAAAGTTGCTCCCAATGGCAAGCAGCACCTTGCATGGCAACTCAGTCGAATGCATGTGTGAATGAGAAACATACTGTAAAGCGCCTTGGATAAAAGTGCTATGCAAGTGCAGACCATTTAATAATGACCTGCTTTCCATCCTGGGAGGTTACGGTGGACAGTGCTGACCACCTCACAAAATGCCACCAACTTGCCCCGCGAGGAAACCAACGTGTGATCTCAACCGACTGTCTCACAAAAGTTTTTCAGGGTTTAACAAGATGATCGGCTTCATCAGGACCGAAACTCATTTAACCGTTTCTGTGATGTGAATTAGTTTCAGCGAAAAGAAAACAGACGGGGTTGAGTGGGCGAGTTCTGGCTTCCACCAGGTCCCAGATTATGCAGGCCCCATCTGAGCTGGCAATAACACATTCCTTGTCAATGCCTTTAATCTTAATGCGTTTGGCACAGGCCGTATGCTTTCTCCTGGATTCCAGGAGCTCGCGAGTCCCGGGCAGGATCTTCTACACAAGAGAGCAACACACGCACCTGGACGGAGAATAGACAGCCGTCGGCTTAACCGACACAGCGCTCCCTCTGGAGACGGCGGGGCCCGGGCCACGGAGCTATTTCTATTCGTGCCCTATTTCATCCACCACCAGTCCTATTTCCACTGTATCTGAACTGTTATCACTTACAGCGAGACACACAAACCGGCTCCCTTTTAGCTCACTAAATGCATTTTTATTCCTTTTTACGGAGGCCTGTGCTCCAACTGTGAAATGTTATTTTTGTTAGGATCCCCTGGTCGGTTCATCCGTCCTCCCCATCCTCATTATTCTCATTTCAGGCGGTGGCGACGGCTGTCAATCCCAAGCTGTGGGCTGTGTGAAGAGGCAGCAGTAAACACTGAATTACCCGTGCCTGGAAAAAGACAGGTGCATGGATGGATGGAGAAAATTGATTTGGATGAAGTTGATTATTAACATTGAGAAGAGAGGAAGAAATATACAAGAGGGGTCAGTCAGTGCATGCTAAATGGAAATGTCTTCTGAGGGTCATTGCCGTATTTGAATGAAATCTGCTGGCTAAGGATGCCTCCGTCCATCGGATATCTGCAGAGACTGTTATGTGCAGGATGTGCAAATACAGTCAATCAGCTTTTAACTCTATTATTATAATTTAGGAAAAATACGGCCTATAGCCGGTATGCATGCAGCGACGTTAAATTAATGGTGTTGTGGCTCCCTCTACTGGTGAGATCGGAGGTTGACATGCCGCCATTTCCATCCTAAAGCAAAGAGCCAAATGAAAACAAACCAATGCATGAATATTTAACAGATGATGGTGTTGCTGACAACACGCCACGGCTCGCAGTAGCAGGCCTGTCGCCGAGCGGGAGCATCTGTCACGAGGGCCGGGCCATATTGTTCAGGTCGCCCTTCTGGCTGCTGGAGATGAAACCGGCTCTGAACTCACCCGCGCAGGTGACGGGGACGGTTTCTGCCGAGTCAGCACATCCACACGCAGCCACCTGGTGCCCCGACCGCACACCTGCGACCGCAAAAAACCCCAAGCTACGTATCAATCTAGCTGAGTTAACCAGCACAGTGGATCCAGTTTTAGGACTTTGGTGTTACTTTGAAGGCATCAGGA
>NW_007578141.1:167752-186800 GCF_000690725.1 Stegastes partitus | reverse complement strand
CCTCCTCTAGCCTGTAGAGGGTTGCAGGAGGCTGGAGACCATCCCAGCTGACACTAAATTAGATGGCAGAGGACACCAGGACAGATTAGCAGTCAGGGTTAACACAAGGAGACAAGCTACCGTGCAAACTCACACATATGGCCAAATCAGAATTAAAACGCATTACAACCATTTGGCAGATGATTTTATCAGAGAGCAGATACAACACAAGCAAAGGTCTCATCTGGAGAACACAGATGTGGTTTATACGGGGCTAAAGATTATGACACTGCTGCTACCTGAAGGCATTTTAACAGCAATTAAGTTGACTTGTTACAGCAGGAAAAGCCTGTCATGGCTCCGGTCCATTCAGCTGTCCCAGTAAATCACTACAGCACAACAATGAACCAGAACACCAGGAAAGTGGACCAGCGAAATGGAAGTTTGCCATTTAAAGTTTTATCATTTACACCCGCGCTTTCCCTTCAGCAATTTATCAAAATGACAAAATGAGGCCTATTGGGTCAAATTTATGGTCTGCTTTGATTAGGGACGGCCAGCGGTGTGAGTTTCCACACAGAGCAGTAAAGCAGCTGTTTGTAATGTTGTGATTACCTTTAAGAACTGTGTTAAACATGCAGCTGTTTTCTTATGTTTGATGCAATGATCCAAAAGACATTTTTTATGATACAGTAATATTCTTGAAGAACCTCCTTGAAGAACTTCAGCCAATATCTGGTCGTGAAATTCATAAAAATGCAGTGAATGATAGTAGATAGAAATGCCTTCAAGTGTCGTTTATTTATTTATTAGTATATTTAATTTGTGCTCATTCAGAATATAAAAGCTGCCCCTGAGTGACAGCAGCACTTTCTGTGAGATCATTGATCGTCCTTTCAGATCTGTGGTCACGTTCTATGAGCACCAAGAGCAGAATTCAGGACGCCTTCACATTCCAGTGGTTCCCCTCTGGGTTGTTTTTTTGCTCTCCGGTCTGTAGAAGTCATAGGAGGAGGATCACTTTTGCTTTTAACCATCACAGCAGGGCTGCAGCTGATGATTATTTTCACTTTTAATCAATCTGTCAGTGAGTTTCTTGATTAATCTGTGAGTTGGTTGGTAGATGAAATGTCAGAAGATGGTGACCCAAAGCCCAAGATGACGTGTTTGAATGTCTTCTTTTATCCCAAAGATATTCAGTTAACTGTCATAAAGGAAAAATCGGAAAATGTTCAGATTTAGGAAGATGCAATCAGAGAATTTGCTTAAACCAAATAATCATTCATCAAAATAGTTGACTAAATAGCTGACAGATAATCAATGAATGGATTTATTGTTGCTACATAACAGCCAACCCCTTTAAAAGAAAAAAAAACAAAACTGTATTTATCCATAAGATTATTTTTTATTTATTTTATTTATTTATATTTATTTTTTTACAATTATACACTCAATGTTTTATTCATTTTTTAACGTAACTTTTAATTATTTATATTTAATGTGTGATATTTATCTACATTTTGATGCAAACTTCACAAGTGCCTCTTGGGGATAAATAAAGCTTTTTCTAAATCTGCTTCTTATTCGCTGTCCAACTTGGCTGAGCGCTGAGGAGGAAATCCAAGGCTGCAGCCAGGCCAACACAAACTCTCAAAAAAACCTAAAAGTTATTAATCACTGCCACAGTTGCTTCCACAAAGTATAGACTGATTTTTCAAAGTAGGCTTTAAAAAAAATAAAAAAAATAAAAATATGCAGGTCATTTTACATGTTTTGCTGATGTTATCATCATGGCATATAAATTAAAATATGACTGCTATATTGTACAGAAACCACTTCGTTTGTCTGGATTGGTATAAAACAAATGAGCAAAATAAATGAAAGTCACAAGGAAATTAAACACTTGAGACAGCACAGAAACCAGTTAAGCTGTATAAAAAAAAAATAGGGTCATTCTTTTTTTTTCAATTCTGGAAAATAACTTAGATTTGTTTCTGATTTGTGCACATTAAGTTCACGTTGGTCTCACCAGAAGCTGTGAAGGAAAAGATGCAGGTCTCTCTTTAAATTACCGACCACCTGTTGTAATAACTTTTAGAAAAACCAGCTTGTGGGAAAACATACGGGAAAAAATAAATTAAAAAAAAAAAACAAACAAAAAAAAACCTGCGCTCTTTCGTCGCATCGGTGACGTCAGTTTTCGGATCTCTTACTTCCGGGTAATCACCACCTGCATTCAATTAGCTTAATTACGCACTTTGGAGACAATGGCGCACTTAGCAGGTAAGCTAATAATCACTCATACCTATTAAATAAAAACCGTTGTTGCGGTTAAAACAAATTAAATGTGAATAATAAAAATAATTTTAGCCGCGTTAGCTGCTAAGTAGCCTGCAGGTGTTACAGCTACATGCTAGTCCCGGTATCATGTAGCCTAGCATGATGCTACAATATGAGAGAGGAGGTCAAGACATGAGTACATACATAAGTATATTTATTACAACATTTGTGTTTTTTCCTCTAGAGAAGGTTAAATCTCTTCTGAAATTGTAGTTTCATAACAAGTTGGCCAAGTTTGACAGGACAAAAAATAAGAAAAACTTTAACTTTCCCCACATTTAATGATGAATTTTAGGTAAACCCTTAATACTGTCCCCATATTGCACCATATTAGACCAGGTTCAGATCTAAAACGACTGGAATATATGTATAGACTGGTCAGATCTGTGCTTGATTGTCTCACAGAGGCGAAAAGCAGGGGCACTTTTTTGCATTTTAACAAATAAAATAAAAGTTTCATAAATCAGAAACTGTGTTTTAAAGACTTTGACATCCCTCTATTATGATCTAGTCAGGATTTGACCTCTCTCTATATATACTGGTTTTAAATCTGGACCCAGATTAATGTGGCCGACATGTGAAAACCACACAGATATCCTCATTGTTTTTGTTTTTTGCATTTTTACAGATAGAATCCATGCTTCACAAATTTGACAGAAGGTTTCAGACAGTTTTCTACCACCAGCA
Organism: Stegastes partitus; assembly: GCF_000690725.1. NCBI lineage: Eukaryota > Metazoa > Chordata > Actinopteri > Pomacentridae > Stegastes > Stegastes partitus. The sequence continues at coordinate 183,794 of NW_007578141.1, read as the reverse complement.
TGATTTGCACATTAACTGCACGTTCTTTTGTTCATGGTTTCCTTTTCTATCTTGAATGTAACACGTGTAAACCAGTGGATACCCTGAATTTCTATCTATCTATGTCAATAAAATGTGGGGAAAAAATGAACTACTCCTAAAAACTTCTTATTCATTTACAAATATTTATATTTTTCATGAAAAAACCAAGTGGCCTCAGTATGTTTTTGCAAATATAAAACTCTAAATCAGCTGAGACCTATTTGCCTGTGTAGTTAAATAGCCTACATGTCATCCTTACAGCAAGCTGGTGACTTTACCGGCCTGTGAACACATGACCTGCCTGTCCAAGGTGTGGATGCACCTTATTCTGGATCGATGCATGCAGGGATGTGGGCTCCAGGCTGCAGCACCACACCCAAGAGATGGATAAGCAGTGAATAAACTGGTGAGAATTTAGTTGTACAATGTAAGACTTAAGTTAAGTTAAATGACATTGAATTGAAATTAACCTGTGTCCAAAATGTGCAGTATTTTGATGGATGTTTGTGCTTATTTGCAGGATGATGTTGGACGTCAGTCAACCCTCAGCAAGCCGAGATAACAGACAACAAGATGAGGGTGAGTCCACATGTGTAGAGTCAGAGGTGTGAATTCCAAAGATTTAGTGAGCTTTAATAGAAACAGCCAAACACAATGTGGTAGACTGGTTTGTGCATCTTTAAAATAACTTCTCGCAAAAGCCGAGGAACATAACCGTACTGCTCCCAGAACAAAACGCTTATAGTAACTCTGACATTTCATATGACACGATGAAAGTCAGCTGATATCTTTTGCAATATATTTCAACAGCAGACAGGCCCATTATTCGTGCCTTTGCATAATGCGTCGTGAATCAGTGCCCCCTGACACTTCCACAAAAGTGAGGTTCATGGTAGAGCAGGCGCTGCTCAGAGCCGCTCGGCACAAAGGTCTTTATTGGGGTCACATTCAGCTCGGCGGACCACCCGGCTGTGTGGGCGGAGACACATTCATGACTGTGTACCCTGAGCTTCGCCGTGATGACAAATGAGGAAAAAAGTAGTCATAATTCTCCCTCGGACATAAATGACCTGTGGCACCTTCAATCAAAGAGTCTTCAGTCGCGCTCCGCGGCCGACCTCCGGGGTGGCATCTTCGCAGGGTGAATTATGGCGAACATGAAAGGCACAGAACTGCAATTCAAAATGCCTTCGGAGCGCCGTGTGAGTGACGTTAATCTCTGAGTGGGTAGCATGACCAAAAAACACTGTCTTCCTTTATGCACATCAGCTCAAAAGTAGACTTGTTCCCACTCGCTGAGCTGTGCAGCGTCCGTCCTGCAGAGGGCAGTGTTTAGCAGAGAATTCATCCTGAGGAAACTTGTGGAAATGTTTCTCAGAGCTCAATGAGTGGAAACCATTGAGGGGGGCCTTGGATCATTATGTTGGCACAGCTCTTCCTCTAATATTAAATTACTTCAGGGTGGAATATTATAATTTGTACAGTTATTTAGAGTCTTATATTTAAAGCAACCAGGTGCAATATTACAATCGACCTCGCTGCTGCACAAATATTTAGTGCTAAACACAACAAACTGTGGCTTTTCTACTCTAACGTTTATATTTTTCTACACTCTATTGCTGTATTTTACTTATTTTTTGCTCTTGCTTTATTGTACTTATTATTTATTGGCTTTTTCTTAAAATAAAAAAAGGGACCTGAGTACAAATAAAGTTCTTTGAATTCCTGTCTTGAACTGAAGGCGGTTTTACTGTCACTGAGTCTTGTTATTACAATATTTGAGTAAAAATATTAAACTTGCAGTTGAAGTGACCATCTCAGTTTAGGTTAGCTGGTTTACCTAAAACCTTTTTATCAAGCAATGTTTGTGTAGAAAATGTAATTTAACCTAAAACTCTTCACAATAAATCCCCCCACCTAATAAACCCCTTTATCTGCTTTTTTTCAGTCTGTTAGAGAATCACAGGAAGACTTAAAGACACGATGTGTGGTCTCTCCTCAGTAACTTCCGCGCTTGAATCATCTAAGCTTTCCCATCTCTAAACCAATTTTGTAAAATAGCGCGTACATACTCGATATTAGTTTGAACAAAAACACTTCTTTCACTTTGCTCTGTGGCTCTGCTGATCTGTGGCGACCTGGCAGCACTTCAGTGTGGCCGTGGCCTTTAGATGTGTCTGATTGGCTTAGCTGGTCTTAGCACACGGCTAATTGGATAAGCTGCTAATCTTCACACCATCGCTGCACTGCTGCTGGATCCTAGGTGAAGAATAGCGACTGCAATTAAACATCTATCATCGATGCCCTTAAGGGAGAATATCTTTGGGCTGTTATTTTTAGACACACATTCAATTAGCAGGTCGTACACGAAGCAGATGGCTTGTAAAGTTGTTTTTTTATATTTGGAGTGTTGCCATTTTGCAAAAATAATCAAATTGGAGACACAAATCTATGTTTTGAATGAGCTTAATATAGTTCCAGCACAGAGCATGAAACCGATGTGTGGCGTAGAGAGTTTATAGCCGTTGCTAATTTTTAACTGTTGGGTTTTTTTTTTTTACAAACACCGTGCAATTAAAATACGCAGCTTTCATTTTCAGGAAACCACAAACGACTACAGACATGGAAATACAATGAAAATACCCAACAAAACAAATTTATGATGCATGGAGGGGAGAAGAAAAAAAAACTACAAGTAGCTAAAAATGGCTCTGGTTTGCCTTCAGCCAGCCCTGAAGCATTGTTGTGACAGATTTTATATCTCTAATTAATTTGATTTTGGCTGGTAATGTGTTCCAGAGTTAACAGCCCGTCACGGGGGGGAAGCTGATCGTCCAAATTTAGACTACGATGTGGTGTTTTACTGTTCCATTCAGCATGGTCCTAGCTACTGTCCTTGTTACTGTCTTGTGTTTGGATATACACCAATGAGCCACAACATTAAAACCTCCTGACTAATGTTGGTCTTTAACATGCCACCAGAACGGTTCTCTGGGGTTGTCTTGTCGTCTCTGGCACCACGGGGATGGCAGCGGTTCCTTTGAATCATGTGGGCTGTTGGTAGTGGCCTCCGTGGATGTTTTGATGCGCCTTTGGGTTCTTTGTTGTGTTCCTCAAGCTGTTGTTGTGCAGTTTTTGTGTGTATTGTCTTGTTTGAAGAGGACACTGCAAATAATCTTTAGACACAATAGGTAATTTGGCTTGTTTTAAAAGTTACTCACTCATTTTTAGTCCTTGATTTTACAGTGCAATCTTAAACTGATAAAAATCTTTTTTCAAGATTTCTTATAAGTAAAGTTTACTTGCTGCACGGACAGATAATTTCACTCGTTTCAAGTCATTTTCCTCTCAGATTTAGTGTTTATATCTTATATTTGGGCTGGTTCTCTGGTGTTAAACTCAAACTATTTAGATTTTTAAAATAAAAACTCTCAAAGACTGATATTTTTCTGCATGTGACAGTGATGCTACTGGACAGGCTTTTTGTCTCATTATTTTCAGAGCTTGATCATGTTAAGATTTAATGTGTCTGATTGTTAAAGATGGTGTTTGAATCCATAATGTCATACAATGCGAAAAAAGGGGCGAAATCCATCCATTCATCCATCCATCATCTATACACCTTAATCCTCACGGGGGTCGCTGGAGTCTCTCCCAGCTGACTGACAGGTAACCAGTCTATCACAGGGCTACACTTAGAGACAGACAACCAAGCACACTCATATTCACACCTACGGACAATTTAGAATCACCAATTAACCTCAACATGTTTTTAGAGGAAGCCGGAGAACCCGGAGAGAACCCACGCTGCACGGGGAGAACATGGAGACTCCACGCAGAAAGATCCCGGGTGTCCTCACCGGGACGTGAACCGGCATCGGTGCTAACCAGTGAGCCACCTTGCAGCCCGGTGACAGCCATAAAGTGCATAATAACTGCAGGTGAGTGGGTATGTAGTGCCTAATTAATTTGAAGCAGTTCTGGTTTTATCTGTTTTTTAACCTCTTTCACACGTTTAACAAATTTAAGCTGCTGATCTAAAATTACATCTAAGTGCTTAAAGTCATTTAGCTCCTCTGTTTCTTCAATCCGATTCCAAAATGCCCCCGTGGGCCCTGGTCTGACGTATTGCATTTTTGCTCCTATTGGATGTCGGGACATAAAGCAGATACTATGCGTGTTGAAAAGTCAGGTATGCGCCCGGATCACCTCTGTTTACACGATGTAGTGGCAGCGTGCAGCAGTGTTTTTGCAAAACCACAAAATCAGCTCTTCCTCGTTTCACTTCATCGGCTGTTTTCCTTAGACGAACGCTCAGCTGACGAAACGCAGAGATGTTTACGCAGCGAAATCCGTGCATGTGAAACACCGCGATCCATAACTGTGATTGCGTCCGCGGCGCGTTCTCGGGGATGGGTTTGTTATTGCTACATGCTTGTACTCCTACTCTAAATATTCTATTAATCACAGCCACAGATGTGTTTTTCTGCATGCAGTATGAGCTATTAATCAGCGTGTGGGATTTAGAAATGTGATATATTTCAAACCGTATACAAATTACACACATACGATGGGCTACTTAGCATACTGGCCAAGAACGGCATGCTGACAGCTTGTACCAGGATGTCCTTGTCAGGCTTTTCCCAGTATGGAAGGGCGGCGGTTCCCATTCCTCGTCACACATGTGCTGGAGGTGTCCTTGTGAATGTGTGTGTGTCAGTACATTTCACCAAGTCTAGGTGGTGATGAGACTGGGTTAGAACAGAGAGAAAGTCCTGTTGAAGGCTGAAACCAAACCAGGTTGGAGATAAATAGTCTCTGTCTGTCCAGAAACAGTAAGATGAGGTGTCTCTGATGATTGGGTTATTGTATGGTATGTGCAGTCAGAAATAGTCAGGGTTAGTGTATGGTGCAGCCTGAAAATGGACAAATGTACACTGTGTTTACTAGCTTTGTGCTATATTGCTAAACCTCACATAAATACTGGTATTTATGTCATGTGCTGTATGTAAATATGTAAATCATGGGTTTTAGACTGGTATAGCCTCTTAATTGTGTTGAGGAGCCACTAAAGAGGATGAAGAAAGTGGAGAAAAAAACACATTTATAGCAGTTGGTTGTATGAGTTAGTCCAGGCTAATATAGCTCAACAACTATTAGATTCATTTCTCGCTGCTTGCATCTTGTTTTCGTCACGACCCAGACCTCATGACCATTGGTGAGAGTTGGAAGGTAGGTTGACCGGTAAACCGAGAGCTCTGCCTGTTGGCTCAGCTCCTTCTTCACCACGATGGTCCCAGTACAACGACCGTATCTGTGCTTGGTCTGAGCTTCATCCTGTTTAAAACCAAAGTAATCCCAAATATGTAATTTCCTTTTTAAAAACACACTGTTGCCTATAAAGCCGGAATAAATGTTTTATTTTTTTTACCTCTTCTCATGAAATGATTGTGGCAGTGTGAGTTATTCTTGATAGATAAAGTGTCTATCTTCTCAAAACTTTATTGATGTCATCATACAACACATCAGTAAAAATTTAACCATGATTAACTTTTGCAAACTGTGTGTTCAGGTTTAAACTGAATTGGGGGGGATTGAACAATAGGATTAAGGGTTTTGTTTAAATTGTTCAACTTTGTTCATATAACAGGAAACGCATTCGAGGGGATTTCATGCATCAGAATGTCCAATATCACTCTTTCAAATGTCACTAATATTGACTGTGGTCGCCCCTGACACAGATCAATGCGTTAGGACATGGTGGCATTCTGTCCACAAGCTGGTTGAGGGCGTCCCAGTCTTCAATCTGATCCTGAAGTCAGAATTAGTTTCACCTGCTAACTGGGACTCAGTGTGTAATCATTGCACCTGGTCTGAAGCGATTCCTGATGTGTATAAATAGAAATAAAAAGAGGAACGTGTCTGAAAACAAAAGTTATTCAAACATAATCAACACAATATCTGTATGCATCGTCATTATATCATGTTAGCATGCTAATGTTAGCATTAACTAACATTGCTTGCATGGCTGCAGACTCTTGGTCTTGTTGACTTACTTTTATATAAAAAAAAGAGATGTGTCAGCATCCAGAAATGAGTGAGAGAACTTTTTTTAAGTGCTCCAGCATGTGTATATGCATCTGACAGCGTGCCCGCCTTTTGTTCTTGTGCTAGGACACACTAGCGAACTGCAGACATAAAAATTTATGCGTGGCACCATGATTCCATCTGTGTGTTTACTCTGTGTATGCGCAGAGATCTTTGAGTCATTTCGGGAACATAAACTTGTCATTAATGAGCGCCATTAATGACGATTGTTTATGGCGCAGCAGCAGCTCGGTGCAGCGAGAGAATGCGAGATGTAAGTCCAAGTTAATCAACTCCTCCGCTGCTTTTTTTGGCGCTGGCCTAGGCCCACCACAATGCCGCAGCCCCGGAGGACAGTGTAATTACAAGCTGCTATCTCGCTAAATAGGGCTCTCGCTCCAATCCAGAACAGTGATGACATGATTAGTGTTTTCCTGCTCATCTAGGCCTTGTGAATGGGGATGATGACAGCTGTATGTGGTCGGGGAAACAGCGCTAGATTGTTCCTCGGTGCCTTTAAACATAACAACACCTACCACAGTGAAAGCTTCTTGTGTGAGCCGCAGTGTGAATGGAAGAACAGCAATCCGTCTGCATTCCTCCGTTATTAAGTCGAATTTGTGGTCTTCGGTATCAAAGGGCACGTGGTTTTTGGGGGGCAAATGAAGACAAATTGTGCTGCTGTGGAGTGATGAGGGGTAGTATTGCCTCGACACCGCATAAATGTCATTCATCGTAACACAGACGTGATTGTGTTTGCTTCGTTTTTCCAAGAATATTCAGTAAATAAAACACCAGATAAGGTTTTAAAATAAATAAATGATAAACTGCTCAGAGCAACTTCTTCAAACCAACCTGCAGATATTCTATAAATTATGGCAAACGGTATGCCCTTGATTTTACACCGTCTTCAAGAAGTCAAGCGTCTTACTTTGCTCTATATTTTATATCCTCTGTCCTCTTAAAACAAGCTTTTATGGAAATTTTTACGAGGCTTTCCATTAAAAGAAGACCTCAGTGCTTGAGTCTCCTTGTGTCTGACACCTGTAGAAATATTAAAGGGAACTTTGCACTCCATTAAACGTGAGGCCCGGCATGGAAGTGGCAGCTTCTATCATCAGAGTAAATCCTTGGATGTGCAGGAAGGCCTTCAGCCAGAAAGGCCTGAGCACTGGGAGCCGTGAGTTACTGGCGCTCTCCTCTGTCCTGCAGGTGTTGGTTTGTGTAACGGGGGAGCTGGTGGAGGTCGCTGCTGGAGGTTCTCGCGGGGAGTGAGTGATGTTCGAGCTGGAGAGCGTGTACGAAGAAGTCAGGAGGAAATGGTTTTGGCTGGAGCGCGGAAAGAGGCTGTTAACGTTATGTTCCGATAATATTTCCATTAACGACTTCTCATTAAACTCGCTCTGTTTTTCAGCCGCTATGAGCTCCCTGCGTTACGCCGGCACCGTTTCAAACGTTGTATTAAAACGTAAAGGTCTTTTATGATATATAACCCTCTCTATCGCATAACTCATGCAATTTTTCTAACTCGCGCTTTCCCGGTGAGTGGATGAAATGTCTTTAAAGTGGTTTAACAGTATCGGCGCAGTGCATAGGTATTCCATCCCAGGCGAGATTTGCTCTTGTTATTTTTAAACTCCAGAGGTTACATCGATCCATAAATCACCTGGCCCGCGGTGTCTAAACGTTCCGGCTCAGCCTGCCTGTCCGACGGTGGATTTATGATCCGCGGGTGTAGCAGCGAGCGCCAGCGCGGTCTCCTCTGGGCTCACCGGCGCTCTCCTGCGCACTTGTGTACATATTTAGAAAAAGTGTGGGGTAGCTGAGTGCTGCTCGGTTGTGGGTCAGACCGCCTGAGCTTTCTGTTGTGATGCTGCTGCTGCACCTCTCCGGCTGCTTAATGAGATAACAGCGCTAAAAGTGTAACGCACATCCCTGCAGGAATCCTTTATAGGTGGGAAGAATCAACACGAAGAGACTTGGGTTCAGGACAACTCGAAGCACACAGATAATATGCAGAGCTGAAACCTGATGGAAGGCTGGGCGACTGTAGAAGCCGGTCTTTTTTCACTCTCACATTCATCTTGTGAAACTATGTGCTTTCGACAAAGCTTGGCAAAGAGGTAAATAGCAATAAAAGGGGATTGGAGTGTACATGTTTCCCTTGCCAAGTGTTGGGGGGAGAAAAAAAAAAGATCTTCCCTACATTGAGCGTCTGGCAGCAGATCCAGCGCCGGTGATGTCATCTCCAGGTCCACAGTTTCTGTTTGTTTCACCTCCATTATATGTGAAGGTTCAAGAGACGTGAATCTCTTGTGGCTTCTAGCCTGAGACACATTTTCCCTTGTTTGGTGTCCAGTTCGGGGCTTACAAGGCTTAAAAAACAGTAAAAAGAAAGCGCTCATACCTACTTCATGCTCATCTGTAACACGTTTCTGTTATATCATTAGCAGTCGGGCCTCGGGACATTTAGAATCGTTATGCTGATGTGTTTATGAGCCCAACGAGAGGAATGACGCCCTTTTCTTCACTTGCAAAGATGGCGGCACATTGTAGGTTCAATTCAGAACAAAGACTTGAGATTTTTTTTTAAAATTTAATAGGTTTTACATAACTGGAGCAGCAATTATATGTGTAATGGAAGAAGCTTCAGAGCTCATGTTTTCCCTGGAATGACTGAAAAGTTGCATGCTAATATATTAATGAATTTGTTTATTATGATTAATCATATTAATGTATTTTCATATTTAGAATTATTGATGTAATGGACTTCAGGGGGTATATTTGCATGGATCCTTAACCCTGGTTTGGCCCACATGTGAACAGGGGCTTAATTAGTTGCAAGTTAATTAATTGCAAAGGGCATGTTAACAGCAGCTGATAGTGACAGTCATGCCAGTATTGGTCTCTGGTTTCCCTTTTTTGTCTGTGTGTGTGTGTGTGTGATCTGAAAAATGATCCAAACCGTAGCTCACAAGCTGTGATACTATCTGAACCGTGAGATTTGTTTTGATTCGTTACACTCCTACTTGTAATATATATTACGGTACACGTCCTCTGTCCACTCGGGGGTCTGTAATATCTTGATGAGAGGAGCCTGAGGAGGGATTTCTGAAGTACTGCTGTTGGACCCTCAGACCCAAGAGGCAGCTGGTGTTTTTAGCCGTGCTAGCAGTGTTTATAGCTTGGTTGACGGGTTGGTTGACGGGTTGGTTGATGGGTTGGTTGGTTGATGGGTTGGTTGGTTGATGGGTTGGTTGATAGCTTGGTTGATGGGTTTGGTGATGGGTTGGTTGAAAGCTTGGTTGAAAGCTTGGTTGATGGGTTGGTTGATGGGTTGGTTGATAGGTTGGTTGATGGCTTGGTTGATGGGTTGGTTGGTCCATCAGTTTTGTCCAGACTAGAAGAACTCAGCTCCTGTTGGATGGATTTAATTTGGAAATTGCATTGATTCACCACAGATTGAACCACAATCACTTTGAGGACCTTTTGGCTTTTCATTTAGCGCCATGATCCGGTCAAAAATATCAGTTTGTCCAATACTTTGGTTTATAGCCAAATATCTGCAACATCAGTGACATTCCAAACAGCCTCACTTGTACTTTGCGTTGGAGAAAATTGGCAAAAATGCCAACAAACTGAACTAACTGCCTCTTTAACATCAGCATGCACTCATCTAGAGTGTTTAATGCAGCGCCACAAAGCTGCCTGCAGACTCTCAGTCATGTTTAAAGATAAGGAGAGTTACAAATAGGAGTTTCCCATCCATGGGGCATCATCAACGTCAAGTCATCTTACAGTCTGAGTAATAGTTTTTGTAGTTTGTGATGACAAATACAAGTCTGACTGAATATTCAGTGCAGTGGATTACATGTCAAACATTCAAATGGATGAAATAAATCCATACATTCTGGTGTGAACTGGGGTCAGTGGTTACCTAAAGGTTGCATAAATGCACAATAAAAACTACCACAACAACACAATAAGAAGAAAGCCCTGTATGATGATTGTATCTGGTATTTCGTTCACAGCACTGCAGCGTGTAAAACTCTCAACAGCGAACTCTGCCATTGTGATTTCCAATTCCTAGGGTGGAAATACAACACAATACAACTAATGGTGTCAGAAATAATTTGTCCCCTGCTCTGTCTGTGTAATGTGTGAGTAAGAGGATGTATGTTTCCTGCCAGTGAAGAGTAGCCTTCTTATTTCCTGTGTGGATGTTTGAAACTTTTCTGCGCAAACATTTTCATTGGCCCCAGAACTGATTTTCACCACAAAAAAGCTCAGAGCTGCCAGCCAGTGTTTCCTCAGCTGGTGGATAACCTCCACTCCTCACGCATTCTCTCCCTCTGCCATCCATTTCCTCCTCTCTGCCTCCTACTGGCCCATCCATCAGCACCTGAATGGGCAGACAACATGACTGACTGTGGCACAAACTCTTTGCTGCTGCTGCTGCTGCAAGCTAAAATCAATCTAAATCAAATATGACAGACAGAGAAAATATGTTCTTAACTAATGAACCTTTTTAGCTTCTACAGACAGTTCACTTAACTCCTCCTCTGCAGCGATTGTGTCCAATCGTAGCTGAGCAAGTTTGGGTTTCCCCACATGTTGAAGTAAGAAATGCATTTAAAGAATTTGGAAAATGGGATGGTGAGGGTTTTTTTTCTAGCATTACAAAAGGCAAATGGCTTGAAGAGTTTGACATTTTGACAACATGCTGTCTTTCTTTCTTGGTAAGCTGTGCATTTGACTACTTCATACAGTCTTCAAAGCCACCTAGACGTCCCCCTGGGTGACCTCACCTGCATGTGCGCACCTCTGCTCACGGCCAAGAGTCCCACTCCGTCGCAGGTTAGCGACGAGGAAGCCAAGGGTGAGAACAATGCTCTGAGTGTGAGTCTTTGAAGTCCCTCGCAAGCTCTGGAAACAGGGCAAGGAATCACCTGCCATAAAGGAGTGTGCGTAAGCGCCGAGCTATTTGTTCTGGTGCCTGGGTGGTTATGGGTCCCCGGGGAGGGCTGGCCCAGGCCCCTGTGAGATCACATCAGCGCGGATCGGCAGGAGTCCACCCGGAGGTGGAACTAATGGGCCCATGTGTTCGCAGACACTTCTAAGAGCCAGATGCTGGGAAGAGAGACGTCCGTTGAGTTTTTCACAACGCCTCCCCTGGAGAGCGGAGAGGGGCGACAAGCTTCACACGCATGCTGGACATAGAAATTAGCCCGTACAGATACAGCATACCGTGTTCTTTTGGTTTGGAATGCTCTCCATGACACACACGTGCACTCTTTTTCGTTTGTTGAGTCTACGTGGAGACTGTTTCCACTCTGCCTCTCGTTGATGCAGCACGCAAGGTGAAATACGCTAATAAAAGGGATTCAGGGCTCACATCTATCTATTCCATATGATCTGCCTGCCCCAGTAAAAGTCACGTACGGACTCGGGTGCCTGCGGTTCGGCGCGTTATTGATGCAGTCTTGACCTCTCCGATCTGACGTCTTATTCAAAGTGGTTAATGATTACCATCTTTCAATGCGTTTCAGCTGTCGCACCGGTAATCCTGCCTCCACACACACACACACACACACACACACACACTTTATCAGAAGGATTGTTCCTGTGGATGTCAAGGGCTGGACATTGTTTTGACCCCATCTGGTTCTCAAAGTCAGCTCAGACCGGGTCGGTCATTAGCTCATATAACATCCACAACAAGCTTCATGCAATGATAAGGATAGATGGAGCACAGATTAGCAGCAGGATACAGCATGAAGAGAAAGTAATTGAAGGCTTTTGGTGTCTTTTATAGCTTACTGTTTTCTGTATGAAGTCATGTTTAATAGTGTCTCAGCTAACCATGTTTTCATCTTATTATTTATATAAAAACTTTTCCCTTTAATAGACTCAGAATTATGTTATTATTCCAGTAAATCTCTAAACACACCGATGCTGTCATACGGTTACAGACACAACAGAAGATGAATAATAAGGTTTACAAAACAAGCTACGGCGACCAATTAAAACTCCTCGTATGATTGTGCCAAAGGAGCTGCGGTCTTAAGTGGTAACGCTGTAAGAAAGCTCCACGTGAAATCGAATGCGTCTGTCGGCGGTCCTCACGCCGCCTCGTCCAGTCCAAATCGGAAGACCGGCGCAGACCAGAGAAAAACAGATAATGCGACGCCACCCTCTTCCTTTCTCGTGTACAACATCCTCGAGTTCTGTCTGCATCAAAGCGGAGATGGATCACACACATCCTCAGTAAACCCCGGAGAGCGTCTGTTCGGGGGCCACCTCGGTGTCAAAGAGGGTCAGAGCGAGCCATCCTCTGAGAAACGTTTGGCCGCGGAAAGCGATGGAGGAAAAACAAGCCCGAGCAGGGGAAGATGTCGGAAAGCCCTCGGTAGAGATTGCCTAATAACAAAAACAGAGATGGGAATGAGTCACAATAAGATGGATAGAAAATGAACGTTGCTCAAATCGGAGCCATTGTCCAGAACATGTGCTGTACGAGTTCCAGGGTGAGATACGAGGACGAGTATTTAAAACTCCAGAGGCGTTGAAATCGAAATAAGTTCACTTCAGCTTCAGTTCTGCATTGCACGCTGCAGCTGCATTGTTCTGGTGAAATATTCAAAGGCTTTCTTTATTTACCGAGAGTTAATTCATTAATTAAAACCAGGACACACGTGTCTAGACGCGGCTCGTTGATGTGCAGAAACACTCGCGCCTCCCCGCTGTGAGACGCACACGCATTGAGATGCACTGACACACTCCGCTAATGGGTTCGTGTCATCAGAAGTACTCGCTTTATCAACGTTTCTCCCCGTCCACATGCAGAAGGCTTAGCCGCTAAATTAGTCCGACCGTGGAGTGCTTGTTTTCTCAAGCAAAACAAATTTGGGACCTGTTGATCTACCAGCACGGCGAGTTATCGTGTGTGTGCACGAACAAGCCTCACATTAGTCATGACTGCCCTGTAATGTTGTATTTCATAATCCTTTCTTTTTTTTTTTTGAGACATTTTCATCACGGAAAAAGGAGCTATTGTCCAGATGGGAGCAGACAGCACACATCAGTGAGGAATCTTAAACATGATTGGATGAGCAGAAAAGTGTGACTCAAGATCTCCGAGCTGTTTTCCTTTCCCGTCCTCAGAGGAGGAATGTTACACTGAGGCCTGGATGGTCTCTGCTTCTGGCCGGTGGGGACCAGAGCTTCCCCTCAGATAGGCCTGGAGGATTTTTTTTTTAATACTTAAAAGATCCCTTATTTTATATGTAGTGCACAGAGCAACAAGTGTACAAGTCATTACTTTAACTCTTTTTTTTTTTTGGAGTGTCTTGACCGAGCAGCAACCTCCAGGATGGAAAAATAAAGCTTGTGTAGAAATGAAAAAGTTCCTCAAATGGCCACTAGGGGCTGGCTCCGAAAGCAAGTCGACCTTCGTGTTAAAAGGCCCAATTTACAGTAGAAATAAATGTGTTTACAGCCCAAAAAACCACCTAATTTTCCTCATCATGACATCTGTATGGGGGTGAATCTGTATGCAGCTCATCTGTTTAAATTGTATTATGGTTTAAAATCATGTGACTGCTTTGAGTGACAGGTGGGTGGTTTCATAGGACAGTTCATGGCCTGTATCAGCCAGGAGTTAGGACCCCCACATTGGGTTTAAAAAATATGTTTTTATATACAGTCTATTGTCCTGGCTGGACCGACAGTTCACCCATTGGCTGCTGAGAAAATACCTCAACAGCCGGCAAACTGGGCAACAGCAGCCAAGAGACGATCCAAACAGTCCAAAAGTCTGACGAAGCCAACACAAAAAATAAGGAAGCTTGTCTTAAAGTTATTGTTGTTACTCACTGAGCAGGTTTTCTTAAATACACACTTGGGTGTAAATTTACTGCACTTTGTCTGTTGAGCATTTCTGCCAAGTTGTACATATTTACATAATTTTTAAAATTAAATATATAATTTCGAGAAAACTCACAATATAGAAGATTGTCTTAATGATTGAATCGACTGGGTAGGTGTTGAATGTGAGTTTAAAGTCTTAAACTGTAAACAGTGGTTTCCAATAAGCCACAAATCTCTACTTCAGAAGGACTTAAACACACCAATCGTTCCACTTTTATTCCTGCCTATGTTCTGAAGGTTTTAACAACGGGGTTTGTTCATATAGCATTCAGACAATACATAAAACATTTAATACCCATTTTTAAAAGACAATTTGGCAAAAGTTGATTTGGTTTTTCTGGCTTTTGACTGTATTTTCAGATTTCTGAAAATTATTAAAAGGAAATATCTAAAATTCCCTCTGTAAAAACCTTTGATATAATAATGTCAATAGTTCATTCTTCTTCTCATTCTCATTTTCTTTTCATTCTTATTCTCCTTCTTCTTCTCATTCTTCTTTTTGTTCTCATTCTTCTTTTCATTCTCCTTCTCATTCTTCTCATTTTTCTTCTCATCCTTCTTCTCATTGTCATTCTTTTCATTCTTATTCTTCTCCTTCTCATTCTTCTTCTTCTTCTTCTTCTTCTTCTTCTTATTTTTCTTATTGTACTCATTCTTATTCTTATTGTTTTGGTCTGAAACAGATGCATAATACATTTCAGTGCACATTATACTACAAATAATTGTGTTTGTGACCAGTAAAGGCCTTAAATCTGAGTCTTGAATCTTAATACAAAAAAAAAAAGCTTTTTGTTGTCGAATTGGAAGCAATCAGCTGCGGAAGACTAATGGAGATATCTGTTGTTTTAATGTTTTTAATTCTACTTACCTGCACCGTCTCCCCTTAAAAAAACTAATTCCTACATTATGTGTCATGTCGAGGAAAACTAACTGATAAACTTAAAGAGTTTTGATCATTCCTCCTATGAAATAGTCGAACAGAAATCCATACAATAACACAGCCAAAACCCCCAAGGTCACCAACCTGAAGGTGAATGTGTGTGTGTGTGTGTGTGTTGCCTGTGCAGGTATCTGTAAATGGATTTCCTCCCGGCTGGCGGTCTGACCCAGGTCCTCCTCCCGTGACCCCGTGGATGATTACTGTGACTGAGACCTGTTTGATCCCTGTGTGGATGCTGGGCTTTTTGATGGCCGCACCACTTTGATGCCGCGACAAGATTGAATCCAACCACCCTCTGCGACGCGCACACAGGTAGACCTCCACACACACACACACCGACACACACCGACACACACTCGCACAGTCGGCCAAATAGCACCAGCAGGCCTCATATCCGAACAGGAGGCGCTATCTCCTTCTTCTGTCTTTGATCCCGAGCGCTGATATTTGTCGTATTTCTGACATTCTACATCCACTGTTTAATACCTGTGAAGAGGAATTTGAGCTGTGACGCCCAAGCCTCAGAAATCTTCTGTTTTATTATCTACTTATTTTTTATTCACGTTGACATAGATCTGTCGTCCTCCGAGACCAATCCATTCAGCGTGTTGTTGTTTTTTTTGTTCTTTTGTGATGCAGAATGGTCACGGCCTTTCTGGAAAAGAGCAGTTTTCTTCCTGCGCTCTCCTCGCTGGTTTTTATACAACAGTTCTGTTTCCTGACTGTTTGATGTCTTCCAGCATTAATCTGAGCGAGCGAGGAGACTGATTTACTGGCAACACAGGACCACTTCAGTTTTACTCTGCTTTTATGTCGGGTTCAGTACGACGGAACAACATACTGACTAATGACTAAAGCAGACACGAGGACTTGTAGAACGTACAGCTTGTCGAAAAGAAACTCAACAGCTTCTAGCAAAGTGTATGAATACGTTTTCATTAGAGCTGATTTATTGTTAAGGCAGAAGTTTGACATATTGGGTAATATGCTTGTAGGCTTTCTGGCAGAGAGGTGCACATATGTCCATATGTAGGTATGTATATATGCTAGAAGATATATTATGAG
>NW_007578141.1:152490-166469 GCF_000690725.1 Stegastes partitus | reverse complement strand
ACTCATAGAGAATATCAAATACTGAAAAAGTTGCAAGTCTCAGCTCAAGATGTGAGCCGACCTGGTGGGGAAAAAAAAGACCCGATGCATGAAGATAGCGGTTAAAAGAAAAGCGCCGTTATCACTCATAACTCACAGATCTAGTGGACGCACACACGCTGGCTGGGATCGAGCGGTAGCAGCAGGCGTATGGACGGTGGAAGTACAGAGTTCTGTCAGGCTGCCAGCGCATTTGTTAGAACTGGCACGCTGGAAAGACAGCATATATGGGCTGCTTTAAATTAAGGAGCGCAGTCGCAGATTAACGAGGATAAGGAACAACTGGCATGTGTGTCTTCAGTTGTCATTCAGCTCACGAGTTGGCACACTTTGGATTTGGTGTTAAAGCAACGATTCTGAACACGTGTAGATGAGGATCAGGAAATTTGCTGTACCTGCTCATACCTCATTCAGATCGACACAGTAGCCCGCTGTCTGTGTAAGTCAACCTGTTGGGGTCAACGGCACTTTGACATGGTTTGCTATTTAGAAATCTGATTGGTCAAGTTGTATAGGTGTGTAGGTGTCCACACAATCATCTCTGGATTTATTAGCAGTGAATATTTCGAACAGAAGGAGAACAACACTGATGACGTTTGAGAGGGTTAAAAACATTGGCTTTGTTAGATTGAACACCCAGATGGCCCATATGTGGAGGTGTTGTTGTGGATCCAGGTACAACTGCGTCCTATCAGTGGCGATGACACTGGCCCAACTGGTATCCAATGGTTGTTTCTTTTGGGATATCCCAAACTCTCAGGTATTGTGTTTTTGTAAAACCGAATATCCTCCCTCCTCCGTCTAGGAAAAAAAACTTCTGTCCACACTACCTCATTTTTAGAAAAGAATTCATCCACACCTAACCGCATTAGTGCGTTGGTCAGCACATTCATGTTCTACGTGAGGATGTAAGAACTCCGACGACAGGAGCAACGACCGGGATGTATGGAAATTGCCACGGCATTCCTCCAAGAGCACGATTTCCATCTCAAAGTTCTCCCACCAGCTGGTAGTGCGTCCCGGTCCGACCCAAAACCGGCGTTGGTGTCTGACGGAGAACATGCCTCGGATGTGGAACGGCAAGGTGGCGGAAAATAACCGTCCTGAACACCGTCCTTTGCCCGTGTTCTTGTACGTTGAGCGGTATCTGGGCCTGGACCAGAGACAACGCCAACACAGTTCTGAGGGCGTCCACGCTGTTTCCAAATGTAAACCCAGGTCGCATATGTGACGTAAAGAACATATTTTGTCGCAGGCAGTGACGTTTCGAAACCTAAACCCCTGGTTATTGACATCCACACATAAACGGAGGATTTGCAAATCTTTTAAAAGGATCGTTTTTAATGCCATAAATCTGCATTTTCGTGTGGATGTCTGGCCAAACCGTAGAAAAATATCTTTGTTTTGTGAGACACTCTGCTATGTGTGGACAAGGCCTTAATGAGGGAAAATATTGTGATCCCTTACGGAGCTTTCAGACAGAATGTGACGATGGCGTCGCTGCGATCTGAATCTGTCTGAACTACACAAATTATATGACACAAGTCTGCGATTGTATTGAGACCGAGGGAGGAAAACTTGATCTCCAAGTAGGTACAGTCGTCCTCTAATGTATTCATCCCCTTCCATTAAAGAAAAGGCAAAATTCACAACAGTCACTTGAATAACTAGAAACTGGAAAAAGTAATAATAAAAAAAAATTTGCTAAATTATAATTTAGTGAAATAAGATGTTGCTTTTGAATTGTGGTTGAGAAGAATAATTTAAAAAAAACAAACAAAACCGTAAAATTTGAGCCTTTGCTGACGAGCAGTGGTCCAGAATACCTGTCAACAGGTGCAGAAGTCTGACTGAGAGTTACAGAAAACACCTGATTGGCTCAAAGGGTTGTTCAAGAAAATATTCGTTCATGGGTCCCATCATGCAATATATGTCACCATAGGTTTGTGATGTGTTCCCCGTCAACAGCTCTACAGATTTATGAAAGTTTCTTCATTGAGGTAAAGGCATCATTTTGAGTATTTCATTGACCTGCTAGAACCTTTGAAAACACACACACCCTTTACTTCTACAGATTTTCACTGTACATCTGCTGATGTTCCGGACATTTCCCATGGTCAAAGATATCGGCTAAAGTTTCCAGATGTTGCGACCACTGAGTCAAATATAAATTGTTACGCGCCACCCTCCGAGGAATCTTTCGAGACCCTCGTTTACGAGAGAAAAGGTTTCACATGTACCTCGCAGCCACTCTGGAAACTAAAGCGAGACGTCCCGAGAGTTATGTGTCTGCCTCGTCGACGTGATCGGTTTTTCCAACACTAAATCTGAACGTGGGTCAGCGCTCTGTTTTCCTACGTTTCTGTCTCACACTCGACCCAGAACTGTCTGGTAGCTTCTCAGAGCGCCGCGGACGGCCCAGAGCAAAGACGGAGAAATGGCGATATAGAAAGCGATTGTGAAATGTGGGAGCGAGGAGTGTTTGGCAGGGCTCATCTTGTTTGCTCAGTAAACCCCCGAGGCCTGTGTTTTTTCGCCGAGGGAAATGCCCGCATTGTTGGGCCTGGAGACCGTGGTTACGGGCCAGACCGGGGCCCAGCCAGGCAGGTTGGGACAAACAACAAGATGAAGGTCAGCTAATATAGCAGTTAATTCCACTTCCTGGTCCCCATGACACCCAGGCAGGGTTTATTTGAAGATCCCAGAGCCTGAAGTCACTCTGCACTTTGTTTAGTCCATGAGCATTTTTGGTGCGAGCCAACACTTTCCGATATTAATGTATTCGGATGAGAAGGAAGGGAGGGTGGAAACAGAAAGGGAAAGGGGACGTAGCCAAGTCATGAGGAGGGACGCCAGCTTTTTACACATCTCGCTGTCTTTTTTCCAGAATTCCTTTTCTTTTTTTTTTTTATTGTAGGAATATTTTATGATATTTTTGCCTTTATTTGATGTTGACAGTGAAACATGGGGACAGAGGGCAGGAAGGCGGGCGGGGGCAGCATGTGGTGGAGGTCCAGGCCAGCCAGTGTTCTGACTCGATGCTGAAGGCGTTTGCACTCGTGTGCTGTAACCACTCAACATCTTTTAACGTAAACTAACACGAGAAGCAAAACCATCACCGATATTATATCCCAGCTGGATTAGAAGATTTTTGATGCTGCTGTTGATATCAGTTTTATTTAAAGGACTATTGACACATAAACTTGAATACAATTTTAATTATGATGTTTTCTGGAGGTTTAAATTGCTGAAGTGAAATTAAACCCAAGGATAAAAGATGTCAGTAGATTTGAAGGTAATAGGAGGGTTTCAAAGGGATGATTTCAGTTTATTTTTTTGCTTGTTGTTTTTCCTACCACGACACATTCTGGGGGACATTTTCCGAATTCAGCTCCTCTCGAATGCACCTATATTTACAACAGTTATCAGCAATAAAAATAATTGGACTCTAATTCAGTGGTTCTCAAACTGGGTGTCGGGACCCCCATGGGGGTCCCAAGGTAATTTCAGGGGGTCGCCAGATCATTGTTTAAAAAAAAAAAAAAAGAAAAGAAATAAATAACGCCTACATTTATCAAATAAATGTGTATTAGGGCTGTCAAAATTAAACGTGTATACTTCTTCCCACTCGTTTTTGGGACTTGTTCGTATTATGATTTGATTATGCCATATTATTATTATGGTTATTTAGTTTTTTGGTTTTTTTTCGCTTTCATTTGCTCAAAATAAATTGAATTCATTCATTCATTCAAAACAAAATTGACGTATTAATGTAAAGAGATTAATCTGTGGCATTAACACATTAATTTTTAACGCATTCATGCCTGAACAACAAACTTATTACTCATGCATCACTCATAAAAATTCAAACTGGGGGATCACAAACTTCTGGTATCTTGGGGGTCGTGGCTCAAAAAGTTCGAGATTTAACTGATAACGTTTGTGGCCAAATTTCACAGCTGACAACTAACAAGAAATGAACCCAAACAAACCCCAATATGTCTGTTTGTTTGTTTGTTTTGCATCTTTAAAGTTACACGACATTATTGCAGCACAATCCATCTTCTGTGTTGATTTCTTTGAATATGAATTAGCAGCAGTGTGAAACGTTGGGTTCCTATTACTGATAGTTTAACACAGCTCTGATGTAGTTTAGTTCTTTTTGTTTGTTTGTTTTAGTTTTTTTAAAGGACAATGCAGTTTGTTCCAACGTGCTGCACAGAGACTTTTGTGCTAAAACTCTTGTGCCGTTCAGCTTTGAGACACGAAGAACAATTAAAATACACGGTGTTCGTTCTCATTAAACTATAATGCACTGCAGACGTAAAAGTACAAAGATGTAGTCGCACTTTAAATGTGACGCGCAGGACGGGGGGGAACAAAAACTACCGTTATGACTTTTGTTGTGAAACTCTTTATATCTGCAATTAGCTTGTTTACGAATGTGTTCCAGAGTTGACAAGCCTTTGTGGAGGAAACTGGTCGTGATATTTTACCGTTCCATTCGCTGTTGGACACTGTTGATTGTTGATGGCGTTTGAGCAGATACGTCACACAATATGAAAAAAATGTGAGTAAATCAGAGAGTGCACATGTAGCTGGGCAGCCCGAGCAGCGCCTGATAGCTGCAGGAGAGTAAATGCAGATGATGTTGTGCAGAAATGACTGAAGATACAAAATTTAGCAGGAATTACTGAATATAAAGAAGCGTTAGAGTCTTAAATGGGGGTCGGCTCTCTGTTGAGTTTTGGTTTAAACAGGAAGTCAAAGTGCCTTTTAGCGTCTGTTGAGCGGTGTTTGGTGTCCCCTTGTCCCTGTTAAAACCAGGACAGGGTGCTACTGTGAACCGGCTGAAGGACTCTCATCACGGCACAGATCTGTCCACTCTGGCTTCCTGTGGACCCGGCAGCCTGCGTGAATAGACATTAAAAAGAGCTGGTTTATGAGCCGATTGTCTTACCGATCATTTAACTCGGACCTTGAGAATGCAGTGGCGGGGGGGGGTTGGGATGGGTGAAAAATATAGCACACAGCATCCAAAAGCCAAGTGGCTTAATCCTGTATGGAAATGGTAATGAGAAAAAAGAGAGGACTAACTCTGTCTGTGTGCGCTCTCCTATCCGGGATGGGATCGAGGCCTCTCTAGTGGGGCTTCTCCAGGATGCATAAGAAGAGCCTTTGTGCTCCAATCTAGTAAGCCAGAAATACAGCTTTTGAACCATGTGCATTGAAATAAAAGACAGAAATGGAGAGGCAGTTTGGGCGGGAGTGAATGAGCGAGTGGAGGGGCGGAGGGGTGGGGAGGGGGCATTAAAGATGTTAGTGTCAAAAGCAGAGGGTGCGATGCCTTGTGTGTGTGTGCGCACATGTATGTTTTTTTGCAGTGTGTGTGTGTGTGTGTGTGTGTGTTGGCTGGTCACACACTGGGCTGATATCAAGTAGCTCTTTAAGCCCTCCTTCCATCTCCAAAGGTGCTTCACGCTTTG
Source organism: Stegastes partitus (assembly GCF_000690725.1). NCBI lineage: Eukaryota > Metazoa > Chordata > Actinopteri > Pomacentridae > Stegastes > Stegastes partitus. Next base: position 160,944 of record NW_007578141.1, on the reverse strand, counting down.
TCTCATGGAGCCTCATTCCCCCCATTCTGCTGCAGCCTGACTGGCAATGAAGGCTGGGAAGTAAAAGAGCGGCCAGTCCAAGAGGTGACGAGTGAAAGACGTTTAGCAGGGAAGCGTTTTGGTGTTTAGCATCAACTAATTTAACACTATTGATTGTTAATTTGATAAGTTCTGGGAATGTTCGCACTCATTTGCATGAATATAAGTTGAAATTGCAGTCGTAAATTCTGATTGTTTTTTCTCTACCTTGTGAGACGCAAAGCAAACAGGCCTCGGAAATACGTTCAGTCAGCTGAGAAAACACAGTGTTATATTGTTCCGTGTTTATTCGGGTGCTTAGGAGCAAACAAAACAGCATCTGTGGTGCAGCTCTGGTTTTACAGAGGGTTAAGAAGAAGGAGCGGGAGGCCAAGTGGGTTTCAGCAAAACAAAAGCCCGTGATTGCATATAGTTTTCCAGCTCGGGGACGGGCAGCCGAGATCTCATGCATAAAATCAGACTTTAAATCTGATTGAAATGATTGAGGCTGAAGTGAAACGTGGTGGATGTGACTTTACTGGTGAGTAGAAGCGGCGGCGGTGGCGGCGCATGTTTTGTAGCTGCTGAATGATGCAAATCAGTTTCTGTGATCCTCCGGTGTCTAATCCACTTAAGCATCAGAGGCCTCTCTGCTCGTTTTGATGGATCTCAATAATTAATAACACGTTTCCTCCCGCGCGCTATCGTCAAACAGCCGTCAGAGTCTTCACCGCGTCGCTCATTTACACTTAATGAACGTCTCGTCAATGCACTGTAATTACTCGCTAATTAGATTGTTATTGGGCAGTTTGAATGCCCCCTTTTTCTCTTTTCAAATTGAATGCGCTGTCATGCCTCTTGTGGATGGGATTAAGGCTGCCTGTGCCACAGCGCTAGTCGTTTTATTCGGTAGATTTTAAAAGATTTGTCCGCAGATGTCTGAATTTATGGACCAAACGTGAGAAAGCCTGTCAGCACTTTGTGGAGCAGAGGTGTAGAGTTTGTAGATTTCACCATTTTCTTAGTTGGTTCACTGATTGGAGCCCACTTGGGTCCAAGGACCTCAGAGCGCACTGTCAGGGGAGTCATAAAACGCAGCTATTAAAGTCACATAATCCCTGATGTGATGCTGTTTCAACATAAAACCGCAGCGGCCTCATAACGCTTACCTTTCGGGGAGGCGGGGGGAGAAACAAGGGGGCAAGGAACAATAAGGAAAAGGCAATAAATTAAAATCCTCTGACTGCTTTTATGGGCTCAGTCTGATAAAGAAATCAGGGTCTTTTCCATCCTGTCACAGAGAACATGTCATGGGAGTTGAGGCCATTTCACTCAACCACTTGCCGTTTCCATTTCCTGGCAGCTGTCAGCCGCGGCACACAATCGAAGGGCAGAGGGGCCACCCCGCCACCAAAGCTGGGACAACCTCGGCATGTCGCGCCGTCGGAGCCACCCTTTGTTTTCCGAGGAGGACAATGGCAGCAGTGTGATGGTGGCGGTGGTGGGGGGGATTCCTCTGCGTGGAAAGTTCCAAGTTGGTGCTGATGATGGAAACCCAACCCGAGCAACGTGAACGCCAGAAGCTGCGCTCGTATCATGTCTGCGTGTTTGTTGTTCCAGCTTCGTCTTTTTTTTGCGCACGCCGAGAGGGAAGTTCGCAGACGCCCAGATCTCTTTTCAGCTCTCCCATCCCGCCCAAATCACGGGAGAAATCAGAGTCCCGCTGCGATGTTGCGCAACGCTCGTTCTAGCCTCGCAGGTCGTTGTGACGTTATTGTCAGAGAAACCGGAGAGCTCGAACATTAAACATATCTTTAGGCCTCGATCATACATTCAGATGCATTCCTTCGCCCCCTCACACACTTTCTCTCCCTAGTTAGCGGCTGTGAGGCTGGTGATCACGGTGGCCTGGTATTAATGGAGAACACAGCTTAAACTTTCAGCACCGCCTGTATAAATTGGTTGGCCCCTTTGGAGTGTTTTGCGCTGGGCATTGCAAGAGCAGTATATCAATACCCCGTCCACGAGCCAAGACAGATGGACTCTCGTTTGGAGCGGCTTCAGAATTGTGTGTGTGTTTTTTTTTTTGTGTGTGTGTGTAGAACTCCCGAAGGAATAAGTTAAGGGTTTCCACTGATTCCAAAACCTCCCAGCTACAACAATAACATCTGCGGTTTGGATCAGACACGTCGGTGATATCACCCTTTTTAGTAATATGCCTGCATTATAGCAATCTTACAGCCAGTCCTTATTGTCTGTGAAGTTTATGGAGGCATGGGATCCAACACAAATGATGATCTGCACTGCAGGACGTGGCTGAAGTTCTTTGGCAGCGGCTGATGTTTAAATTCATTTGCTGCTAATGCCTTTCTACTGGCTTCACGTTTTCATGTCACACTCACTTCCCTTCAGAGAATTCACATGTTTATTATTATTATTATTATTAATATTAAGTAACGTTGCAGCGGGATAATACTCCGTTAAAGTCCAAATGCTGTGTTATTTTCACAAGAGCGCTCGTATTGTTGCATAAAAGTGCTCCTTGACCCTGCTGAGCTGGGTTTATTTGCTGCGCTCCAGCATGTTGCCTTTCAGCAGAGAAAACACGATAATGCTTTACAGCCTGTAAATTACAGTTTGAATATGTTTCATATGTTTTTATAAATGTATACTTACCTGGTCCTTATAGGGAATTGTGTTTGGGAACGAAATTACACTGCAAGAGCTTTTTAAAGCACCCGGTAAATGCACCGTAGCAGCATGTATTTGAGGGTAACGTCACAGGAGACAGATTGCTCGTGCAGTATTTTACACCATGGTCTCCTTTAACTTCAGTTCACTTGGTGTTAAAGCTTCGCTATCACTTTGTAGAAGGTCACATCTTGAGCCTCCAGATGCTCCTCAACAGCATGGATGGCTTCGGCATCACTCTGAAAATGGCGACAAGCGGGTTTTCAGTTTGGGATAGAAGTCAGACGATGGCAAGGTGGGTCAGTAAGATGTATGAGGAAACATGTTAAAGCCACATGTGGCTGCTTCTGCCACCTGTCCTGGAGCAACAACAGCCATCTCAAAGCTTCCCTTTCCTTGTTTTTTTTGTCGACGACGATATAAGGCGTTATTGTTCATAGTTATACCCCAAAATGGAACTTATGTCCATCCCTCCGGATGAGGTCGAGAACTTTTTGAGAACCAACGTAATCGTGAAAAGAAGTTAAATTTTGTGAGGCTCTTGTTTATAACAACAATAGTAGTGCATAATATCTATATTGTGCTTTTCAAGACACTCAAAGATGCTTTACAAATCAGATAAGACAGAAAAAAGAATAAGGCTGTTTTGGTTATGTGGTCGAAGGAGAAGGTTTGGTCAAAGATGGCGCCTAGATGTGAGGGGAAGTGAGTACAGTGCAGCTGTCAGTGGTGAGAGAGGAGTTATGGGTGGATTTGGTGAATGATATTGGACCAGTAAGGATGATTTCTGATTACAGTTTAGTTTGAGAAAGCTTGCTTGCAGCCAGGACTTTATTTCTGTTATGGAATTGATGATGGTGGAGATATAGAGTTGGATGTCGTCAGCAAAACGGTGACTTTGGAGTCCATGGTGGCGGATTAGGTGGCCAATTATATACTGTATCACTACACATAAATGTAATGTCCTTTATCCAATCTGAAAGCCCTCATATGCATCAAGCAGCCACCACATTAATACCACTGACAGGTTAAGTGATTACCACCAATCATCTCTTTGAGCGTCTTGAAGTTGATGTGTTGGAAGCAGGAAAAACGGGTAACGTACGGCTCTGAGAGACTTATATCCAACACTGCAGGATTTGTGGGGTATTCAGGGTATGTAGTGTTAATACCTGCCAAAGGTGGCCCAAGGAAGGACAGCCAGTAAACTAGCAAAATGGTCATGGGTGCCATGTTGGTGCCATCGCGTCTTCTTTTACATCATGTAGACAACCATGTGTCATTAACGTGTGGAAGACATGGCAACAGGTTGAACCATAAGAAGAAGGCCAGTGTGATGCTCTGGTCAATGTTCTGCTGGGAAGCCTTGCAAACGTTTCTTCAACATTGCTGCAGACCGTGGCCATCACTTCATGGCAGCAGTATTCCCTAATAGCAGTGGATTCTTTAAACTGGTTTACTGCCACGACACAAACATTGTTCAGGAATGTCTATGAAGATTGTCAGTCATCCAGGTCATGTTTGTTCTCGTGGATTAATCGTAGCAAATGGACTTGCTTGAGTTCCTTGAAGACGTTCCACCTCTCATCCAAGATCCACTGACTAGTTGGGAGATCCAGATATCCTTAAGGAGCCATTCACACCTGAGTCATTGTTCAGGAAGGATTTGAGGAACACGATCAAGAGCTCAGGGTGTTGACTCGGCCTCCAAACTCCCTAAATCTCAATCTAGGCCTCAAATTGGTGACTCAAGAGGGACCTGATAATGATGATAAGCCAGAAGGGTTTAATGTTGTGGCTGATTGTGTACTAAGTAATACTCTTAATACTCTATTTGGTAATTTGTCAGGATCTAAAGGCTCATCTTGCTGCTCTTCTCTAACTTCAGCACTGATTGTGAGATTAATCTGAGCTCGGATCCCACAACTGTTCCTCGCTATTATATCATCATTTTAAAATGTGACGTTTTTATAGCTGTTACTGTAAATGTTTTCTTCTTCTTTAACATAAATCCCCCCCTTAAACGCAAATCTCCTCACTTCCAAACCTCTTGTCCTCCTCCTCCCTGAGTGTAATAAGCATTTTATTGATACCTCATGTGTACTAAATAATTACGCTGCAATTTGTGGGCTGCAATCTAGTGTTACCAGGGTGGGGAAATCTTGCACAATGTTATGTTTTGCAGGGTTTTCTGTAAGTCATTATTTTGAGCAGATCGAGCGTTATTTCTGATGCCGTTGCTTCCTTATGTTGTGCAAGCAGAAGTTCATCTTTTAAGCATTTACAACTGCATTAAAGCACAAATAACTGGTGTGTTGCAATAGAGAGGACTAAAACAAGGACTGGAAGTGTCATTTCATTTGGGATCATCCTCGTTTTGCGTCTTTTTTTTTCTTTTTTTAAACACAGCTTTATTTCAGATGAATTAATTTTCAATCCTATCAGGCTGTTCAATAGCAAAAAACACTTACCAATACTTTTCATTACAGCCAATCTACAGTCAATGCAAAAAAAAAAAATAGAAAAAGATCAACAACAAACACCACAACAGCCACATCGTTTCATATGTCATTAAATATATTCATTTGTGATAAACATAATATATTAGTATTACAAGACATTACACAACCATTTGCAATGGACACTGCTAAACAACATTTACAAGAAGCCGATGTAGAAACACGGGCAGATAATTATTCAGATATAATATTTATGGAGAACAAAAGTCTGGCAGGGAGTACCTTTTCTGCAAAACAAGTGGAAACGTGTCGGTACAGTCGTGTTGGCAGTGACGCTATGAGCACTTTGTAAGCATCCAACTCATACAGTATGATGCACAGAGGTGTATCTGTGTGTTCATGTGTGTGTGTGTTGTGTGTGTGAGTGTGTGATCCTCTGGGTGCACATACTCAGGTAAACATGAGAAAACTTTGTCTCACATTCATTTATTTGTCTTTCCTTTTATTAAGCCTCTAGTATTTAAAACTCTGGTTAAGTTCACATGGAGATAGATCTAGTTAATGTTTTAACAAAACAAAAAAATAAAGTAACACTATACAGCTATATAACATGTAGACAATCAGTCATGCCTTTTTTTGTTGAGTACCAAGTCTTGATAATGAAGTCCGGTCCTCAAAAAGGCGCTTTGAGGTGACGAACATTTGACACAGCCCGGTGCTGAACGCACCGCACGATAAACATCTGTGATATTTTTTTTTTTTTTATCACTCCACAGGTTATTTTCTCACAACATTGAATACTGCATACAAATTAAATGTGTACATAATTCACAATCATTATTAGCCAGTCAGCTACAGTAAATAGTGAGCATGCAGTATGTCAGTGGTATGAGGTTGCTTGATAGGTCGATATTCTTTTTACTTCCTTGTCACTTGTAAATATTTTGGGACATCCAGCGTACATTTTATTAGAAAGGAAACACTAAACTCTGACACTTGTGTAGTTGTGACAGCGTCGTTAGAGTCCAGCAGAAACACCATCAGTGAGACAATCAGGGCTTGAGCTGGATATTAGGGCTGAACAGAAGCAGATTTACTCGTTTGTGCTGTCCAGAGAAACGCTGTCACACGATTTAAAGACCCCTCTGGTGAAAGCACCTCTCAGCATGTCCATAGGGGTTTTTTTTATATGCTAGTTGACGCATTTCCGCCTTGAAACTGCAGATTTCTTGGGTTTCATGTGTAACAAGTTTAAGGAACCGATCCTGTCAACTTGCAGGGAGGAGCTTTACCGTTAATCATCATCATTATTATTATAACTACTTCAAACACTTGTGGCTGAATTTGCAAGTATTAAAACTCACTATCGAGTAGTTTTACTATAATTTGCAGGTGAGCTGGTGTGCTTGAGCCACAGCTCACAGGTAGAGGTAAAGGGGGAGACTTCATAGATCTGCACACTGTAGAGGAAGAAATGGTATAAAGTTGCATTTAAGCCTTTTTACGGCAAGAAAGGATTATTTTCATGGGGGAAAAAACATCTAAATATGTAATTTGGAAACCTAGAGATGGGTTTTAAGGAGTTAAATCAACAACTACGAAGGGATTTTACATTTATTACACGCTGGAACTGAAGCTTGACTTTAAAAAACAAATTACATCATAAATCAAATCCCAATATCGATCACAACAAAATCACAATTACCTATTTTCCATAAATTGTTCAGTCCTACTAGCTAACTTTTTATTTATTTTTTGCCTCAAATGGTTCTGCTTTTTGGATGCCACTCTAAAAATGTCTGTGAACATATCTCATATGTTCTTAACCTCTGACTAGTAGAAATAAGTGCATGGTTGACATGTCTACTCTACGTCTAGTTGATGCCACAGCATCATCTACGAAAAAATAATGTCTATGTATCCACATATGGTTACTTTACATTGCAGAGGTCACAACCACAACATACGGTTGATATATCGAAAAGCGCTGAGCAAAGACTCGCTCGCAGTGAGATCATTGTACAGAACGAGGACAGGATCTTAATGGCATTGTTTCACTGAGGTAACACTCACATATGAGCAGGGAGCTCTTATGGAAAAAATGGCACTCTGAGACCACAGCTGTGGACAATTTCACAATTTTTGACTTTCACTGTTGAGGAGGGTTCTTCAAAGTTTGGCAGGTTGCAGAGAGCAGCTTCTCATACATGAGTAGAGTCCCTCAATGCCATGCAGTAACTTTTCATTTAACTCGACGACGCTCTGCACGGCACAATGGAAACGGATCCTCTGAAGACACAGAATGCTGATACAGAAGATGCATTGCTCCTTAAAACAACTGAATACAAGACTTTAATAAACAACGGCATCATGGGTGAAATCGTCAGGATGAGACATATCGGTAACATTAGGTGCAAACTCTGCAATTATACAACAAAACAAACCTTGAAAGACAAACAGAAACAGAACAACTGTAGAATGAGCTCCTTCACAAAAGTTCCTAAAAAAAACAAAACACTAATCTCTTCGCTCCAGCTCAGAGCAGCAGCACTCAGTCAGTCCCCCATTCCTCCTACTTTTCTCCTGTGTCTCTCTATTTTCGTTTCTTCCAGTTTTTTTTCTTTTTTTCCAGCCATCCTTTCCTCTTTCTTGATTTCATCCCGGCAGAGGTGTTACTTTGCCTCCACCTCTCCCTTAATCTTTCTCTTTTTTCTTCTCTCCAGCTACTTTTAGCACTTTCCCCTCTTGTCGCGCTGTTGGAACTTCCTCAGCCGGCGGCCCCACAGGTCCTTCCAAGGGATGAGCAGGCTTCCCTTGTCGGCGACGACGCCGCTCTGGCCGGGGGAGTCGTCGTCTGTGCCCAGGAGCAGGTACTTCCTCCCGGGCTTGATCTTAGGGCACTTGCAGGCTACGTCTTTGGCGCGAACCCACAGCAGCTGGTCCCCGCGACGGATGCGGTGCTCACCTTGTTTGTAGACGGAAATGATGTTGACGGTGAACTTCCACCACTCGCCCGCCTTGTCTCCCTTTAGAACGTGCACCTGGACAGCTGGTGGAAGAGAGAAGCAAAGGTTAAATCACCTACATGAACAAGAAAATCCAAAACTGTGACCGTTCCAGGTACAAACACAAACCAAATTGATTCAAAAACTGACCACTGTTATGAAAGCGTACTGTATAGTGTATAACAGAGATGAGTACCCGCTATGCAATACCACTTTGTTATTCAACTGTATTACCTCACGATAAGTGCATTTCCTCTAATTTGTATGGTAATTAGTTGCCC
>NW_007578141.1:129877-151312 GCF_000690725.1 Stegastes partitus | reverse complement strand
AACATCCGTCAGAATCATTCTTGGGGGTCCTTGAGATGATCTGTGAAGCTACATGTCTATAAATAACCGACAGCCACCTTTTTCAAAAACATTTACACAACGTCGTATAAAGGAGCCAATAAAAACGTCCGCTTAAACCTGACCTAGAAACCTGCTGCACGCCGCTGCCCCCCGTCCCCTCATCTCCGACCTACGACCTTCCCTCGTTGTGCTCCTGAACATGCTCCCCTTTACAGCAACAGTTTCCATAGCGCTCCCCGTCTCGCTGTGCAAACACGACGGCTTCCGACGGAGAACGTCTGAAAGCACACATGCCCTACGAAGGGCAAAGAGGCATCTTTCTTTCAGGTGGCCGGGCAGGGTTAAAGGCGCATACCGGGTTCTCTTTTTCCAAAAATAAATGGCCACAAAAATAAAAGAAAAGTTTTATAGAAAAATGCCACATCTGCTGCTCATATAACTTCTGAAACAAATTCCTTCCAATTGGCCTGTCAGGTGTCAAGCCGCAGCCTGAACGCCGACGACCTCGGGCTACGTCGACCTGAGTCTGGTAACTATTGGGACACCACTTGTGGCAGATATTTTCATACCAGGAAATGAGTAAAGCTCCCTTTTTGCAGAAGCTCCCCTGCGCAGATTCTTTGTCCGGCCAAGCAGCTATTACTTCATCACTGTGATTGCAACAAGAGGCAAACAGCTCAGCGGCGTCGGAGCTAATCTGTGCTTCAAGTGAAGTGCTTTATCCCGCGGCTTTAGCAGGAATGTGCTATTACCGTTTAAGTGTATGTGGGGGGTTCGCTTGAAACTGTGAGAATCAATCTGATCTGGAGCAGGCTGGATTAGATGATGGGAAACACTTGACAAACTTTATTTTAATCCATATATCTTCTAATTGATTCAATATTTTATCAATTAACGCCGATGTTTGTGGTTTTTGTTGTGCAGAAAAACAGCATTTCCTCCTTTTTTTCTTTCCTCTCTCTCTCTAAAGTTAGTTAGCCTTTTCTTTGCCTTTGTGACTTAACATGATCACTTTTAGTGCTCATCAGTCGTCCCCCGGCCGCTGCCAAGAATGAAGAGAACCATAAGAGCGGGGTGTTTAAGTATGTGTGTCAATGCATGGTGTGAGCAAATTGCACACAATTTCAGAAGAAAGAAGGTTTGTTGGGCTGAGTAGAGCGAGCTCTCACAGCCCTGCCATTCATTGCAGCCCTCTCCTTCATCCAGACACATAAAGGGTGTGTGAGGAGGGAGGTAGGGGGGAGTAAGGAGGGGAAGGAGGGGCCACTATTTGTCTTCACAGCCACAGAAAAAGTTCCAGGAGAATTGGGATGTGTTTCCGACCTCATGAGCTGTCCGGGTTCTGCTCCCAGAGCCCCATCCAACTCCGCAGCGTGAGAATCCGGCGGAGGTAGACGCTCTCCTCCCCGAGCCGCCGCCGTTGGAGGACGAGCTCGGCGGAGGAGAGTCGGTTACGGCGTCCAGTCTCTCTGTCAGTGTCTGCCTCTCTTTCTTTCTTTCTTTCTTTCTTTTTCTTTCTCCCTCAAGTATGTTTTCAGTCTATGCGGCGTATTTAAACACACACAAATCCACACACACCTTCTGCCACTTGGTTCGAGCTAAATAGACACCGGGGGGGAGAATGGGAGCGCAGGGTCAAGCAATCTATTACAAAGTAGTGCACACTGTTTGGTGAGACGGACTGAGAGGAAGTGTGAGATGATCCCCGCGCTCGCACAATGGCTGCCAGCCGGGCCTCCCTCGCCGCCAAGCTTCCCACTGGGTTTATCTTCTCTGGGTGTGCTGCGACTTGACACTGCATGCCACCAACAGGCGAGGGCTAATGAAATTAGAGCTCGCTTAATTACCGCACAGAGGCCCTTGTCCCCTTTGGTTATCAGCTGAGCGAATGATCGGGGACCTGTTACCCTTGGGTGAGCGCGGAGAGGTGGCCGGGGAGGCTCTGGGAGGCCCGGCCTTTGAGCGCCATCCCGGAGCGTCAGTAAACACGCGGCCCTTTGATTCATTGTCCTGCTTGTGGCGGCGGAGAGGGAGGGTACGTGTGTGCAGAGGAGGGTGTCAGGCGAGAATATAATCCCTTTGTGTCCGCCGTCTCCGTAGCTACGGCAGTGATGAAAAACAAAAATTGAATAAACAAAACATATTTCTTTTTCTCCGGGGTGGCAATCCGTCACCGTCTGCTTAATTTACCACCTGTTTGTGCCCCGAGGAATGCTCGGTGCCGGCAGAGCGCACAACTGTGTTTAAACAGAGGGCCCCTTCCCGTGACCCCCGGGGGGCCTGCATCGCCGCTCACACATGGGGGGTTGTGGCCCCCCGAAGAACAGAGAGGAGACGCCGAAAGCCCCACAAAAGGCGAGGCGACAGGCCTGAGAAATGAATTAGACCGCGGCAAAGGAAACGCACGCTAAGCAATGATGTCTGCCATGCTTCCTCAGCGCGGCTCCGGCAGAATCATCCGCTTCCAGGGGTTTTAGAGGAACTTCAGAGGAAACCAACAGGAACCGCCCGCTCGGCCTGACTGATTTATGGCCGCACGGCCCGTCTCAGCTCTGATGATTAAGATTTAAGTCAATGGAAGTATGAATAATAGTTGAATTTGGCGTCGCAGCGAAATGCTACAAATGGCCTGAATTACTGTCTACTCAGCTGTGAGGGGGGAATGAAATACATTTGGCCAATTTTCATTTGGATGCTGTTTAAAGCTGCTTTTCTGTCAGACTGATGAAGTTTCACCAGTGATTTTGAACGAGAGACAACTCGGGCAGCGCAGAGAGAAATCAGCATTAGGGGGGCTGGAAGGGTCCCAGCAGAGCTAATGGAGACAAACCGTTATTAAAACTAGCTGAAGCTTAAACGGAATCACTAATATGCTGGTGAGCAATCAGATACTCAGGATGTAGCTCTGAAAAAAAGAAAAAAAGTGTGTTTTATTGTATTGTAGTGAATAAAATACTTGCAAAGACTTGTCTGGATGAACACTGGGTTATTTTCTTTCTGTCTGTGGATCGGCTGATAACAGATTATATTTCAGTGATTAATGATGCAGAAAATCTGTGGATCGTTTGCCCTGTGGATGAACGTAGAGGTAAAGAAGTGAAATAAAAAAAATCCATATGATATTTTATCGGTGTTTAATCCCCGTGTGTCGCCCCCTGTGGTTTCTGTCTGGCAGATAACGACCCTGCATCGTTAGTCATCCAAACATCACGTTTCCTTCTTGTTCCGAGCCGTTGCTTTGTGCGACACAGCTGTATTTGCTGTTGTGTGCCGGCACCGAAGCTTTTAACACATCATTTCAGACCCTGCGATATGATATTTGTCTACTTCGTTTTCAGATGTGTTTCAGCTGCTCGGCGTTTTCTGTGGACTCACTGACAGCGTAATGGGATTGCTGTGTGTCTTGGCTTCTCTTATCAGTTTGGGATTTGCTCTAGAACGCTTGAAAGTTTTCGCCAAATGCCTCGGGCTAACTGGGCCGGGGCAAAGCGTACGTAGTCGTGTGATATGTTTGTCTTGTACGGGCTCTGCGAGGTCTACAGCGGCGCATACCACGACCATAATTTTTTACATAGCTCAGGCGATTGTCTTGGACTACAGGTGCTGCTGGGGGGGGAGAAAGGAGGCAGAACGAGGAGGCGCTGAGACTTTTCCTCACATTAATGCATCTAAACTGCATCCTAAACAGCTCACAATCCTCAAATCTAAGTCCAAACAGCTTTTATGCAATAACATTCTTCCAGGCCAGGCTGACTTTAAACATGACCTTTTAATAAAAATCACATCTGCACAGTGAATCGTTAGCTGGGGACAGTTAGCTTAGCTTAGCATAAAGACTGTAAACAATGGGGCACGACTAGCCTGGCTCTGATCAAATCCATCGACCAGCACCTGCTGTAAAGATCACTGACTACCACATCATGTCTAGTTTTAAAGCTTGGCCAGAAGCAGTTGCCGGAGTCACTGATTCTTGCCAAGATTCAAGATTCGAAGTCTTTATTGGTCACAAACACAGTCACAGATGGTGTAACACGCAGTGAAATGCTTTACGTACCTGTTCCACACTGGAACAATATTAAGAGATGAATAAAAATAAGAATAAACACACCAGAAATAAATATATATATATATAGGAATAGTTCTTGGTGTAAACGACCGGTTCTTGGCGTTTCAGGAATACACGCAAGGTGTCCTTTAGTGCCTTCAGCGTTAATATTGGATGGTGATAAATGTGTGGGAGTTTTTCAGTTTTAGAGAGTGGCATGAAGAAGTTGGAGGATGCAGGTGTTGTAGGTCACGAGACTTTAACTGAGGAGATGGAGGTTCATGTCCAGTGTCCCGTTATAATCATAATAATATAACAAGAATGTTGTTGTTTTTGTATTTATTTATTATTGTTGTTATTTATTTATTGTTGTTGTTGTTATTTCACTTGCTTTAGTTTCATTTTGTAGCTTAACGCTCATATTACTGGTTAAACAACAAAACTACTCGGTTAAGTTTAGGGTAAAAAAATCATAGTTTGAGTTAAAATGCACACGTTTGGTTGCTGCTATAGCTCTCCTGGTGGAGCTGGCATTGCTTGTACAGGGGCTGTAGTCCCTGATGCGGAGGTCATGAGTTCGAATCCCGCTCATGGACCTCTTCTGCAGGTCCTTCCCCCATTCATCTAACTCACTATCCTGTCTCTCTCTCTTAACTGCACTCTCAAATTAAGGCAAAAAGGCCAAAAAAAATAACTAATAATAAATTTTAAAAAAAAATAAAAAATGACACGTGTTTGTAACATTAAAGTTTGTTTTTTACTCTTGCTAGCATGTCTTTATGATATGTTTGTATATGTTGAAAGACATGTCATGAGTGAAATGGGTGAAATCAGTGCCATAGCTGAACATTTACACCTTGAAGTGCACTGATGACACTCTGAAAAACATTATAAATGAAAAATATTCAGACTTTCAGGATTTCATAACACATAAACCAAAGAGTTCAATCCTGTCAGCTTGCAGGGTGGGACTTCCTCTATCATTATTCTCCAGTTCAAACATGTGTGGCCGTATTACTCCAGTATTACAGAGTAGTGGAGTAGTTTTACACTGTTTGAGCAGTAGGTGAGCTGGTGTGCTTGAGATCTGCACATTCTGGAGGAAGCAACAGTGTAGAGGTACATCTGAGCCGTTTTAAATCCGGAAGGGATTATTTTAATGGGGAGAAAACGTCTAAATACGTAACTTTAATATGCAGCGACGGGCTTTAAAGGTTTATATCAACAACTGGAGACTATCTGACACTCACATTTTTATCACCCTGAGCTTATAAAATGATGCTAAAGGATCCCTAGTGTGTTGAAAAGTGACATTAATGAGTGTGTCGTGACCTCCTGACCTTGTGTTTGTTCATTTTGGTGGAAAAATGAACAAAAATAAGAAGTATAGAAAGTGACGCTATGGGTAAAGCAGCTGTACGTCTGGAGTGAACCTGAGTTGTTAATGGATTATAGAGATAACGTGAGGTTTAGAAATGCTGCTAGGCTAGATTCTGTTACCTTTGGACAGAGCTAGGTTAGCTGCTTCCCCCTTCCCTCCTTTTTTTTCTTTCCAGGCATGTGTTTAACTAATTTAACCTGCTGCTGGTTTCGGTTACATATTTATTGGACAGCGGTACCGGTGGTATCTCATCAAGCCTTCTGAAAAAATAAGAATGTTACGCAAAATGTTGAGACACTCTTGAGCAACGCTAATTTGCAATAAATTACAGACGCTGTTTATGTGTCAAACCACGCTCTAACTGTTCGTGCATTTTCAGAACTTCAGAGGAACCGCACGCTTTAACACAAACATCTGGGGCTCAACGCATCAACTCGTTTTATATTCCTGAAGTCTGAAAACTGCACAAACTGCATTAATTAGGGATTTAATCGGGGTTAAACGCTATCTGATGACCTTAATAATGATAATTCCTGGATATTTGAAGTCGGACCTTCAAGTAAGCCTCCAGTGTGTACTCATGAGCGATGAGAGAAAGAGATATGTCAACGAGAACGCCGGCGCGATGTGATTAGATCAGCATACCAAATGAGCAATTACAAGTGACAGGATGTTGGCCGACCGTCAGACATCTTGAAAAGCTCAGTTTTCCCTGCCCGCGCTCGAAAACGATCCGCTCAGGAGGACGTTTTTCGAAAAACTTCTATTTTCAGGGGGTAGGAAATGTCGGCTTAGTGTGCACGGAAAGCCACATCAGAGAGACGTTTCAGATTAATCTGTGTTAGCTGACATGACCTGAGGCTGTTTGAGTAAGCCGTCGCTGAAACATGAAGACCAGCAGGGTGTGGATCGGCCGAGCTGGGGATCTGATTAATTGAGACGTTTGACCTCGCGGCTGCTGACTGACATCTGGCGCTCCGTGTGTGTTGGACTCACTCACCGTAGTCTTTTTTACAGTACTTCTTCATGGTGATCTTCATTTTTCCTTTGGAGGCTTTGCAGTGAGATTCGCAATCTGAGGACGACAAGAGAGACGGAGAGTTAACAGATATGCGATTTAGGCAGAGCTCCAAGTGGACGGGCTTTACATGTGCGACACTATTTGTGCCCTAAAGACGCCGCCGCCGATTAAAGCTTACACAGATCCTCCTGTGTCTGTCAACACACTCCTACTATACGCCTCCCGTGTTTTCCATTCCAGCCCGCTCCCTCGTCAGTGTCCTGGCATGCATTGTGCGAGCTCCGAGGGCTACTGAGGTCACCCCCTGCACAAAAACGAGGTCACGGGGGGGAAATTAGCAAGAGACCTACCAAAAATTAGCAGGGACCCTGAGCGGCATCCGAGGCCAGAGAGTGAACACTCCAGCACTGGGCGAGGCTCAACGGCCCTCTGACCGGAAAAGCAGCTCACAGACGTATGATTAATGTCTCCGCAGCGTCTTTTTTTTTTTTTTTTTTTTAACACCCCTGAACGTGTACCAGGGTTTTTGTGCGCCAGAGGTTTGTATCGATGGCCACTCTGTCGCGCTGTCACTGCGCCAGGTACCTTTTGTAATGAGGAAGCTGGTGGTGGTGGGACCAGAGGCCAAACTGAAAATTGAAATCATTTGTTCTTTCCACTTTCCACTGACTGACACAAATTGGAACCAGACCATCTCCAAGTGTAGCCCCCCTCCCGTTCCACCTCTCCCAGAGCAATAAGCCTTGTGCTTATTTCTGGGGGGGTGGGAAAGCTGGGCTGGTCAGTCTGAAGAGAAAGGAGGGGGCAGTTGAGAGAGAGAGGGGACCTTTCAGCTTGCCTGAATATGGACAAACTTCATTATTTCTTCCAGCCCTCTGTCCAGTCTTCCCCTTTCTTCCCCATTATACTCCGTGTGAATGAGGTTGCCTGGGTAATGATGGAGAAAGAAAAAAACACCCCTCTCCTCCCTCTCAAAAAAAAAAAAAAAAAAAAAAAAAAAGAGTGGTTTGGGACGTGGGATGAGGATCGAATTCATGTATGTAGAGAAAGCATTTCTGGTGGAATGCCTGGCTGCTTTCTGGGGTGGCGGGAAAAATAAGAAAAGAGGAAATCCCAAAGTAAATGAATTTGACGAGTCCATATCGAGCATGCCTGATTTCCATGTAAATGAAGTGGCGAGGGCGGGGGGCCTCTTTATCTCCCGCCGGCCCCTGGGGGCCTTCATCATACCTCCCTTTGATAGCTGACGTTGCCCATTAGCCCCTCAGTGCGATCGCTGCAGTGGGCCATTACACCCACAGCTCTCATTAAGGTCCAATCTCCCGCTGTGAGGACAAACGCCCCCTTTGTGCGTCTCTGCAGCAGTGCCACGTTCATTCTGCGGGGTGCCTGGGGGACCCCACCGCTCCTAATTTGGAGGGTGGTGTCTGTTTGGAGTTTCTGACAGGAATCCAAACTCCACACAGCCTCGGCAGGCACTATAGCAGGAAGTGGGACTCGCAACAAAGCTCAATGAAGTCAGTGGCGCCACTCTCGCCAGACACTGATCGATGATCAGAGGTGACTCAGCCTGTTTAAACAAACCTGGACCGCGGTGAAAACTAATTAATATAGTCGAATTTAAAAATGCCTCAGCAGTTAAGGAACAGTCTGTGCATTTTGCGGATGGTCATTCAAGGTAAATATCAGCGCAGCACATCGTCTCATGTCAGCAGTCCGACACGGAGACTCTCGTCAGAGCACACGAACAATCGGGTCCGGCGGGGCTTCGCTGCTGGTGTAGCAGGCCTTGATTGAAATACAAACTGGTGCAAATGAAGCATGTAATCAGATTAGGGCTGAGACCCTGGGGAGGCTGCTGGGCAGGCTGGGAATACAGGCAACGGGGCCACAGGGAGCACTGGCAAAATATCTGGAGTTTACATCAGCGACGGGCCGACCTCACTGACGTGTGTTTGGTGGAGGAGTGTGGAAAAACATGCATGTGCTCGAAATGCACCTATAATTACACGCATGAAGGAGCCGTTAGTTGAGTTGAGCTGCACAGTGATTAAAAAAATCCCACCCACAATTAATTACAATAACAGAAATAAAAAAAAATTACTGTCACCTTTTTTTATTCAAGCGCTGATTTACAAACTCTGCTACTCACCCGACGGCTCCTCGTAGCTGCTATAGGTCGCTGTCGGAGAGGCGACTGGGATTTCTGTGACAAAGAGAGGAATAGAAGCACATTTCACACTGTCATCATATTGCACTGAACCCCCGAATAAAAAACGATGGTTACATCTATGAGGAAATATCGCAGCTCAATTTCCTCTTCTAAGGGCAGAGTTTCACCCCCGAGCATTGTGAAAAACACTTTTGACACACAGATGTGTTGAAAATTGTGTATCACGCCTCGGAGTTTCTTATTAATGTCCCGCTCCCTACTGATTGTGGTATGTTGTAGGTACGGGGAGCCAAGGCCGCTGGTCTAGTTAAACTCGGAGCTGGCAGGGAGCAAGATATCACAAAAATTTAATATCGTACTATTAAAACCAAAAGACATGATCTCAAGAAGTATACGAGAAACCAAATACATTCTGCTCGTCAAGAACCCCGTTTCGTCCAACTTTTACACCACATCTGTAGCCTTCCCAACAAAATTAAAGAGATCTCGCTCCAGCACATTTGCAGGTATCATAGTGGGTTCTGGCCAAACGTATCGCTCTGATTCCTCGTCTACATACAGCATGTCCAATTTCCACACGTGACTTTATCAGAAATGTCAACCCCGGTGACATAGCGGACGATTGTTAGTGTGTACACGTCCTCCCAGAAATCACTGTTATCTTATCTGCTCGTAGCAGCCAGCTACTACATGCTCCTAGCTAAAGCAGCTACTAGTGACCCATCTCTCCTTCTGCGAGGCGTTGGCGTTTATTGCCGCGGGCCTGGAATCTGCCGGCGGTAGATACAGCCAATAAACATATCAGCCATCATTCCCTTGGATTCATTCTGGGGGGATTTATTGTGAGACGAACCATTAGCGGCGTCGAAGGCAAACAGGGCCGTGTTAGTCGAGCCGTAATGGTCTGTTTATCCAGGCTCACGTTTAAACGGCCAAATATCTATCCAAAATAATGGAACAAGGGTACAAAAATAACCCGAGATAAGTGTGAGCCAAGGATTCGTGCACAACAAACACGTCCCGTCCTTTTCAGGTCCTGTCCTGTGAGGCGCTTAGCTCAGTTTGCTACCGAGGTATCCGTCATATCGCAGGTTGGACGGTAGGATTTGTAACTTGGCACCAGCGTTTAAAAAGGGCAAAAATCTGTGGTGAAATCAGTTAATTTAAGAGCACAAACATGTCTGTGAAAAAGTGCCTCACCTTGCCTAAAACCTCAGCCCCTAGCTGTGCACTTTGTGTCCGGTCACCCTGCTAGACACACCCGTGAACTTATATCATCGAGGCCCTTTTGGCCTGTAAAAGCTCGTTTTCCTTCCAACCATTGTACCGAGAACAAAGAGAGAACCGCTGTAAAGAAAGAATGAACTTTCTAATCTAGCTGTTGTGTTTGTTTTGGTGACATTTCACAGTGATGAGTGTCTCATTTGTATTTCATCGCATTGGATTCCTATTTCTGATACCTTGAGGATGAACAGACAGAAGATGGACAGATGGGTTCATGGAGCAGGTTAAAGTCATGTCAACCTTCAGTCAACGCTTTGCTAGTGCTTGATTTGATCTGCAGTTGTGTCGCTTTTGTCTTTATGCATTTGATATCTCCTTTATAAATCCATCCATCCACCTAACAATCAGCTGTTCCGTTCTCTTTAACTTGTTCAGTAGTGTGAGCGGCCCTTACTGATGCAGGGAGCGATGGGGGAGCGGCTCTGCTGGTAGCCCTTGGCACAGCGGTTGCAGGTGATCCCCGTCACACCGTCCTTGCAGGGGCACTGGCCTGTCGTCTGGTTGCACGTTTTCCCTGCTGCTCCGACAGGATGGCAGTCACATGCTATGGAGGGGAGAAAAAAAAGGAAAGAAGCACAATACATGAAGTTTGCAGAAGTAAACAAATTGTTATTTGAAAAATGAAAACACAAGTGGGTAGAGAACAAATATCAGCTTACAAATGACTACAGCGTGTCTGTGGCCCGTCCCGCTGACTCTACATATTCCATACAATAAAAAAAGTATAGCGCTGAAACACAGTCAGAAATCATTCACATTAGAGCGGGCTGTGTTTTCCTTCCAGACCATCACAGATGGGGAACTGGGCCTTGCACCAGCATAAAACCTCAATCAAATTACACTGCTCCCCTCCACCCATTATGACCAAAAGACTCTTCATAAGGTCTGCTCTGGACGGCACGCAGAACAGTAAATAACTTGATTAATTACAGTATTTCACTCACCGCACAGTGTGTGTGTGTGTGTGTGTACAGCATCGTGTACATGCGTGAAGGTACGAGCGTCTCCGAGCTTCTCGAGAGCTTCGTGTCCTGTGCGTGGTTGCGATCAGACAAGCTGTGTGCTCTTCAGATTGAGTTTCGTATGTAAAGCCTGCTGGCAAAGAGCTCCTCGCAAATACTGGCTGAATAATGTTGCCCATTAATGGACGAGTGGAACGCACTTCAAAGTCTGTTTAAGCTTTTAGTTGGGAGGATCACACGTTAAATGTGAGAAATTTGTTGTGTGTGTGTGTGTGTGTGTGTGCGCGCGCTCTGCCAAACTTTCACCATAAAGCCAGTGTTTGAAGTGGAAGCCCAGCCTCCCTATTAGTCCTCCATGTGTTATATGTACCAGCACAGTCATTTGAAATTTGCTTGAAGTGGTCCAGTGCACGTTGGAGGAGATGCTTATTAAATCTGTCTTTGAGAAGGTCTAACTTCTTTGTTTTTTCTTCTGCTTGATTTGTATCATAAAAGGTTCTGAAGTTAAGGAAAAAAAAAACAACAACTAATGGTGACATTTTTGGGACTGGAGCTCATTTCCTCAGAGAATTCAGTCCGATCTGAATACGATGGAAGGATGTTTAATGGAAACTAATCATTTCATAATGCAGCTTAGAGAGAGTTGGTTTGTTTCAGTCTAAACATTTCAGCCGCTAGAGTTTTATTTTTCAACGCTAATTGATGAATCGGTGAAATAAATAGTTTGTTGGCGCATTTAAACCGCATTTAAACATATATAATATATAATATTTCAAAGACGGACCAGAACAATAAAACTCAATACATAAAACAGAAACCTCTCCACCAGAAGATTAATGCCACTGTCATATTTTTGCAGTAAACAGAGAGCTGAAGTGGAACCGCGAGTTCTCGGTTCTGATCCAGAAGCAACAAAACATTCAGAAATCGCACCGACTTTTGCAACAATTAAAACTCGGGCTTGGAACGGATCCTCTGTCAACACTGTTCTGTGAGACTCGCTCCGTGTTCAGATAAGAGTCAGAACATTGTTTATGCAGTGATTCTGCTTTTGCAGTTTTTAAAGCTGGATGGACGGAAATCTGCAAAAGAAAAGAAAAGAAGAGCCCCAGAATCTGAACCAATCGCTCCTTAAAGTCAAAGTCCGACCTGTTGCAGCGCTACACCTACCTTCACTGTGAACTTTATTGGTCTTTACATGTGACTGGTCAACATCTCTTGATTTTCTAAAGCCTAAAAGTGGAGCTAAGAGGAGGAGAGAAGTCTGGTTTCCTCTCAGATCTCTTAGGGTTCGGATGGAATCATTGCCGAATTATGCGAAATACTGCCTACCCCAGTTTTAATGACAGTTTGCCAAAGTTTCGGTCGTGTTTAAGGCTGAAGACAACAAAAGAGGCAGGAACAATTCAAACAAGTAGGGGTCCTCGGACCCTAATTATGTGAATTTCCTTTTTTTTCCCCCCAGTAAAAGTGCCTCAAGTGAGCGTAGAAACGTTTTTGCAAATGGAAGGAAGCTTTGGATTTTGTCATTTCCACTAACTTTGCATATTTCAGGATACACATAAACATACATGATGGAAACATGCATGTGGAGCAGTGACTTTACTGAGTTAACATGTTGTTTCCAGTGCACTTTTGTTAGCAGCTTCAGACAAGATATGAAATAAAGGCTAGCTGTTTCCTAGTCTTGCCTGTCTTTATAATAAGCTAAGCTAAGCTAATAGACTGCTAGCTGTAGCTACACTCTGTATTTACTGCACTGGCATGAGAGTCGTAAGTCTGTCGCAACTACGTGTATTTCCCACAGATGTATTTTTAGCATGTTTTTGGTGTAAGAAGCTGCACAGCGAGTATTTTTTTCAGCTCAGACAAGTTTATGAGGCAGTATATTGTCAGATTGCTACTACGCGAAATGTTTTCTCTCCTCAGAAAGCCATAATCACAGGTAGACTTACAGTATTTTCCAACCGCTGCCATGTCAGAAGTCCACCCCCAACGCCAAACCACAGCCTTACTGCCTTCACAGGGGGTGTTGCACTCTGGAAACATTAATTAATTTGAACCTGCGGTGGGGGGCCCGTGGAGCTGAATGGTTGCTGAGGGGTTTGGGGAGCGCGGTGCGCTGAACCATGTACCAGCCTCATCTCTGTGGACTCACCGTGCCTAGTTAAAGGCTTAGGCTGCCAAACGTACGAGGGGATTGGAGAAAAAAAACAAACTGTTAGGGGCGGGGGGCGTGCACTCTGGTTCTCCAAGAGCCGTGTTTACACTGCGCTTGATGAGGGGTGAAGTTGTTAATCTGGGAAATAAAGCATGAGGCATTCCACATTGCCACTGGAGATGTAGGCAGCGTGTAGAGCAGAAGAGCTATTTCTTTTTTTTTTTTCCGCTAAACCTCCAACTATTAAGTAAATTGTTGAGAGGACATTTTGTTGAGATGTGGAGCGTTGGGGGGGGAAGGAATGGGGAAGGAAAGCAGACTTCCTCCTGGCTGTGTTGGCGCAGCGCTGTATTTCCTGTCCAACAACAGCAGAGCGGGATGGTTGGCTGATTTGAACAATAAATATAGTGGTTTCTAACTGATGTCACATCGCCCTGTTTTTGTCACCTGAGGAGAAAGGCAGCAATCAGACTGTTTGGGTTTGATCCCAGAGCAATGAGCTGGGCATGCGGAGGGATTGGGGGGAGAGGGGCTTCGAGTGTTCGCGTTACTGATCCAGCTGTTTGGAAAGACTTTGCAGAGATGTATGGATGTTGCTGCACCATTAGGCGAAGCGAGAACCAACCTGCTCTCGGCTCCAACCCCCCTGAACTGAAACCAACCCCCAAATATAGCTTGTGAAAATGTTTAGGCTGGCAGAGTGAAACAAGGCTGCAAAGAACCATTTGTCATGTTTTTAAGCTAAGTGCAGATGATCTATCAAGCTTGTGTTCGGCACGACGCTGCCACATGCGGTAAATCGATCCCAGCGCTCCGTTTGAGAGCGATCTCTGACCGTCTCTGACATGGAAAGCTTCTGTAAACACATTTGTCGGCCCTGCTTCTCGTGCCTTCGCTTCCCTTTCATGCGAGTTGAAGAAGTCGGAGTGAATTAAGAGGGGGGGGCTGTTGTGGTATGCAGTAGGAAATATCGTGTTGCTGTTCCTGTGTTATGTAGCCAGCGGTGAACCGAGGGGTAGGGGGCACCGGAGGATAGGCATCCCCAGACCCTGTCACCTGCCAATCACAGCTCAGCGGTGGATGTGGCTGGAGACCACAGTATGTGCGTTCGCCCAAAGTCAGTCATTTGTCATTAGCCTGTGGTGGGAGATTGGAGCGGTAACGCACAATGGCAGCCAGGAATATTGTTTAGAAGCTCCGTCATACTTAGGGAGGTTTTATTAGCTGCTTTTCATTAATCTTTTCTATATAAACAAACTGAAACTCCAAAACCAATCTCTTCTTATGATCTTATGATCCAATACAACTACACTGCATTTTCAATTACATTTTTTACGCTGTTCTGTATATAAAAGATTCACCGAACCTCTGCATTCTTTGTTACAGCCACTAGGGGGCAGCTGATCTAGTTGGAATAGAAATCAGATTGTATAGAAGTCTATGAGAAAATAGCTCTGCTTCTCACTTGATTTGTTACCTCAGTAAACATTTCACTCATGAGATTATGGTCTTAAATGCTCGTTTTAAGCCTCCTTCAATGCAGCATGGTGTTCATTTGGTCAATTGTGGTTCCATTTAGAGAAAAATGGACGATAGAGCAGGGCATGTTTTAGGGCGGGTTTGTCGTTGTGTGCAGTTTTAAAACACCAAGATGGCAATGACCAAATGCCAAACTTACATCATGGCCGCTACATCCATCTTGTATATATTGTGTATAGTCTAGAGCAGGGGTGTCCAGTCCTGGTCCTCGAGGGCCACAATCCTGCATGTTTTAGATGTTTCCCTCATCATCAAGCTCTGCAGAAGCCTGATAACAATCCTGATCATTTGAATCAGGTGTGTTGGAAGAGGGAAACATCTAAAACATGCAGGACTGTGGCCCTCGAGGACCAGGATTGGACACCCCTGATCTAGAGGGAAACGTATTTTCTCCTGGATTGTGCTTGTTTGTGACGAATCATAATTCATTAATGTTTTTTAATAATAATTGATCAGATTTTTATAGTGGTTGACACTCAAAGACGCTTTACACTGTCAATGATTCATTCACACACATTGATCCTGGTGGTGGAAGCCACGATTTTGGACACAGCTGCCCTCCGACCACCACCTCAACCAATCCATTCACACCAGGGAAGGTGGATAACGTGTCTCGCCCAAGGACACAACGACCACGACACAGGGCGGAATCGAACCGCCGACCTTCCGATCATTGACCGACCTGCTCCACCACCTGAGCCACAGCCGCTCCAAATGTTAGGTTTTTTAATTATATCTCCTCACTTTGTATTTTACTGCTTTACTGTGGCTCTTTTTCAGCCGACCAGAGGAAGGGAGGCTTCAAACATGTTGGGGTGTATTTTTAAATCCAAACCATGATATTTACCTCAACCAAACCAAACCAACACAGGATGTAAACGTTGCTCTCCTCAGACCTTTACCTCTACATCCCCTCCAGGCTCCTAATGTGGACTCTGTGGCTTTGTTCTAACTCAAAGCCTTATCTACTACGTCTTATTTAGATATTGGTTTGAAAAAAGGTGCAAACCACCTCAAACAAGCGTTAAAACTAAAAAAAGTTTCCATTTACTTTACTCAGAAACAGCTCTTGTCGTACCTAACACGGAGAAGAACTGTTTTTCTAAATGAGAATGCAGTTTAAGGTGTAGGAATGTAATTTCTGTCAGACAGGGCTGATTTTACACCTTGAGTACATCATGGTTTGAGTGTCTCGTATAGACGGTGGCGGTTATAGGAACGCACATGCATTCTGTGCATCGGAGGATTACTCAGCCAACGAGTGACGGAGTGACAGCCGGTTTGTTTGCTCAGCGCCTCGGAGCCTGTCTTTACTCCCAGAGGTGCTGCGAGACAGAAGGAGCTCAGCTTTTGTCTGCCCACACATTAATCCTTGGCAGCTCGCTCTCAGACCTGACGTATGTGCTCACACCTGTGCGCCTGTTGTTGTTTTTTTCTTTCTCACATGTGTATGTGGAGGCATGAATAGCAGAGCGGGACGATTAGCGGGTTGTTTCCACCGCTCTGTTCGGCGGATCAGCTCACACCTCCGCTCTGTTTGTTATGTTTGTCTTGTCAGGGATTCGCGGAGGACCTCGAATAGCTGGAGAGCTGCACGGGTCAGTTCACTGACACCAAGACAGGTGGGCGCTAAACTTTTTAAAGAATTCCTTTAACACCTGAGTGCGGCGTGAGGTATGTGTGTGCAGCAGAACTCCAAGCCTGATGTTAGAAGTTGAATCGTGAGCATTTTTTGAACTTGTAAATATGAAAAAGGGAGAGTTAAAGACGGTTTTTACCTTGTCGTGAAACTGAAGTCTACAGAGACATGCATTCAGACTTCCAGAGTTTCATAACGGAGGCTCTGGCTTTCTGTGTCGTTTTTATTCTTCTGAATCAGTTTCTGGTTGGAACATGTGTGACAGGATTACTTCTAAACTATTATAGTGTAGGATAGAGGAAGAGGAGTTACATCTAAGTAAACTTGAGGGATTTATTTTAATGGGAAACTTCTCAATTGGAGTTCCCACCGTTGCTGAGTGCTTGCTCAAAGGGACTCCAAATAAAACCTTGGATTTGTTGGGTTTCTCTGTTTTTGTAAGGTAAGAATTGGCGCTATATAAATAAAACTGAACTAAACTCAAACTCAGGTGTTAATGACTCCTTAAGGATATCTGGAGCTCCCAACTAGTCAGTCAAAGCTGATGAAGCCTCTTGGATGAGAGGTGGAACGTCTTCAAGGAACTCAAGCAGTTGCTACGATTAATCTATGAGAACAACCATGACCTGGATGACTGAGAATCTTCACAGACAGCTAAATTGAAACTGAATTGAATATACTTGGATTCGCTGATCGTAGCGTTCAGGAGGTCAAATCAATGGCCGGAGACCAACTTTAATATCGCTCTGTGTTCTCTTCAAAGGCTCCACTGACAAAACCAGAAATGTTAATTTGCAGAAAACGAGACTTGCTGGTCGACCGCTGCCTTCATCACTTAGATTACTGGCGTCGTTGCGTAACTTTGGTGTTTCAACATGTTGGTTAAGATCTAAAGATAAAGTAGTGAAATCCTCAAGTTTTGTTGTTTTTTTTCTTCAAACTTGGGACGTGCCAACGGTGATTTAACACACTGACTCTGAGTGAACACCTCGTACAAACCCAACTCTTAAGCTTTGTTTTTCTGCTGTTATAGGACCCCTTACATTTTTAGTACCAAATGTCTATATTCTGTTTCTAACAGCCCCACACAGGCACGTTTACCAGCTATGGATTGGTACTGTGAATGCACCGTCTATACAGTATTCATCCTACATGCATGTGTTTATGTGAAGCCTGTTGAATCTCCCCTGGAATGAAAAGCACTATAAAAATAAAATCAGCTTTTCCTTTAAGCTGCTGCCTGCCATGGGAAACACCACCCAGATGTGTGAAGAAGAAGAAAAAAGCCCTGCAGCGTCATTAATATTTCCGAAAGAGTCGAGAGTCGACAGCATCCAACCGTTGTCGTTACCTTTGCAAGCTCTGCGGTGGGAGATGGACTTGGTCATGTCCCTGTAGTAGCCCTCCTTGCAGTAGTGACAGTGGCGTCCGGCCGTGTTGTGGCGACAGTTGAGGCAGACGCCGCCGCTCCTCCGGCCCGACAGCTTGTACAGCTCCATGTTGAAGCGACAGCGGCGGGCGTGCAGGTTGCAGTGGCAGGCTGGCCAGAGAGACAAAGACAGAGAGACGTTCAGCACTCATACAAGACCTCCTACGTTGACATTTCACAGCTCAGCAAAGCGTAATTAGTTTAATACTCGGTTAAGTGGATTTTAAATGTGAAAACGTTTTTTTCTGATTTCCATGTTTTCGCTCCGGCTCCATGGTTACGTCGTCTCCTGTCAGCTGAGAAACTCCAAACCCCTTGGACTCGAAATGCGGTGCCATCAGGCCAGAAAGCAGCCCTGTTTTTCTTAGCTCCTGAAAAAGTTGACATTTTTTGGAAACGCGAGCTCCTTATCTGACGGCGGAGAACTCGACCTTCCAGTTTGCAGCTGAGCCAAATGAAGTCAGCTGAGATCCTGAGAAAGTGCGTTCGCTTGAAAGTCTAAATCTCCTGGTATGAGTTTGTCAAATTAAGACAACGGGCGAAACAGATGGCGTGACTTGGCCCGCTTTGGTCCGGCCGGAGAATAATGAAGCCTCTAACAGAAACGTCCTGGTTCAGGCTCTCTGTAACTTGGCCACCTGTTTGTGAATTTAACCTCTGAACCCCGGTGATGTCAGGCAGGAAAACTTTCTTCCGCTCTGACACACATCTGAAGGACTTGGTGTGCTGTGACTGAATGTCGTCGCTGTTTTGACTCGTTGTGTCGACCCTGAAGCTCGTGTTCCTCGTACATGGATACGTTCAAGTTGAGAACACGTTGTGCAGTGAATAACATGTGGACGACTTAGACTGTTTTCAAAATTAGGTTATTTTAATTTAATTACAGACAGTTTAATTTCAGCAAATTCCCCTCACCTTTCTTTTAAGTTAGCAAGCTCAGTAAATGTCAATAAGTTCAGCCAGTTAGCTCCTGCTAGCTTGCTAGCATCTGCAGTCCTGTAAGGAAAAGTAATTCAAAGGAGATGATAGTTTTTACGTCAATGTGCTGTTGGTTTACATTGAAAATACGTTCTTTTGTTTTTTTTCTCTCAATATTCAAAAGAAAAAGTCCTGTTTCTGAGAAAGAAGTGTAAATTAATGTCTAAAGTCAACATTTAGGGGGGAAAAAACAGGACTTATATGTCAAAATTCTGAGGAAAAAGATTTCAGAGAAAATATCTGAATTCTTAGTTTTAAGTCAAATTTGTCAAAAAAGTCAAATTTCTGAGAAAAGGTCTGAATTCATAGTCAAAAGTCAGAATTCACAGTGCTAAATTTTAACAAAAAAAGGTTGAATTCGTAGCTTTAAGTCAAATTTTTGAGGAAGAAGTTGAATTTTAAAAAGTCATATTTCTGAGAAAGAAAACCCTGATTCACAGTCATTCAAAACTCCAAAATGTAACACAAAAAGTCAAAATTCTTGGTTTAAAGTCAAGATTTTAAAATGTCACAAGAAAATTTCTGAATTTATAGCCGAAAGTCAGAATTCAAAACGCTAAATTCTAACAAATACAGTCAGAATTCTTATTTTATGGTCAAAATTCAAAACTATGATTCTAACAAATAAAAACCAGAATTTTTAGCTTGAAGTCAAAATTTTAAAAAGTCACATTTGTAAGAAAATTCCAAAACTTCAAATACGAACAAAAAAAGTCAGAATTCTTAGTTTAAAGTTGAAATTCTGAGAAAAAGGGCGGTTTTTTGAAAAAAGGCAGAATTTCTTGTTTAAAGTTGGAACTAAAAAGTCAGAATTTTGAGAAAGAAGCACAAACTTTAATGAATATTTTAACCCTAATCCTCTTCCAGACTTCCTAAATTCTTTTTACAACCTATAAAGGGGATTTATTTTATACCATACGTATGTGTTTTATTTTCACTTTGACTTTGTTGTTGTCACCTGCGTTCTAAACTTTTGCCGTCAGGTCACTCTCCCCCTTCGCTCGGCTGATTCATCCGAGCTGCCCTCACGCTCCCTCGCCTTTCTCTAATCTCTCCATCAGCGCGCCCGTCTTAATGTTATTACAGCGAGATGCGGGCCGATAAGACCGCCGCATATGCTCCGTATTCATCGGCGGCCCGAATCACGTACGAGCCGAGTCACACCTGCCGCGAGGCACCGGAGCCGGCAGGTGGTTGGGATTCAGAAACACTCGTTGTGAATGGAGGGGCCCAGACAGAGTACAACGCAGAGGTGTTTGGCAGCTGTCACGGGCTTATCTCACACACTTCCCTCCCCGATCCAAGCCCGACCCAACACGGCGAGCTTTGAAGAACTCTCACACACACACACACACTCCCTCCTCCCTTTCCCCTCTCACTCTTTCCTATCCCAGATGTTATCTCCACTTAAGGGAAGTGTGAGGGAAAATGCAACAGGGCTTTTTTTTTTTTTTCAGGAATAGGAAATGGAATGCTGGAGAAAAGAAAAAAGCCAATGCTGGTGTTGGACTTTCATCTTTCCTAAATATTCATGTGTTTACTGCACAGACAATCAGTACTCTGAGCTTTCACGTAAATGAAGCGAGGCGGTTTTCTTCTGTGTGAGATTAGTAAGTGCTATCTCCACGGCTGTCCCCAGGCCCTTCTAATGAGCGCTGTGCTATCTCATCCACACATCCCCACTCTGCCGCCGCTGTAGCTCGATAAGCCTCGTGTGCAGCCTCCGAATGCCTCTCACGCTGAGTAACACACACACAAAACGTCCATTTACAGGTAGATATGGTGCACAAAGTTTGGTCAAAAAAGGTGCTTTATTCAGTCTACTGATGTGAAAACGACACGTAGCCGGACCGAGCGTCGACTTTTACCGGTGTGGAGAAAAAAGGGAATTGCTGCCGCTTGCCGTGATTGGACATCCAGAGAAACAAGATGTCTTTTCTGGGTCTGCACTCATTTGATTTCAAGGGCCTACTTAGAGCGATGCTATTCCAATCTATTTATGTTCAAGTGCCATCTATCAGGCTTAGCGAAGGAAGCGCGCTCGGTGGGCGTGCATACTGGATGAAAATTACGCATCCCACAGCTCGGTGGAGGCGTTTTTCTTTCTCTTTTTTTTTTCTTTCTCCTCGCTCCGTCTGCAGCGGCGAGCACACTTCAGGAACAATCGAACGTCTGTACATGATGATCGCTGATGAAATTGTGGATGTTTGGAAGAGCCGCCGCAGCAGCAGCAGCAGGAATTTAACCAACGCTGTCAACAGGTGTCAGATGTTTAACCGAGACTTGAAGCGGTGGGGTGTGGAGGGGGTTTGTGTGTGTGATCTGGATTGAAAAGAATGCTTCTCCTTCAGAGACGGGAGAAGGAAGGAATTCCAGCACAATCGTTGTTTATCCAGGACCAATTACTCTCTCAATGCGCGTAATCCCGTACAGTCGGCCGACGACGTGCGCCAAATCAAACAGGGTTCACGTCTCGGCACAGCCTGTGATCTGCGCTCGGAGATTATGAAGCCATATTTTCGTGACAACAACAGCGGCTGTATTGATTCGGGCGAGCGGAGAAGCTCGCCGCGGATGTCTGAGTGTCATGTGCACTTGATTCCAGTGTTTTGCTGCGGCGCTTATACAATGCTTGCGTAACACCTGCGCTGTACATGTGGGTGATGTTTCAGGAGTGTCACAAGAGTTCATCGTGTCCGTGAAGTGCCTTTTTCTACTTTTTGTTTTCCCGCATTATAATAAAACACTTTTACGCCGTGTAGAGTCACGGTATGGGTATGTTGTGCTACAGATAAAACACAA